>NC_136504.1:111874639-111927139 GCF_053919585.1 Euprymna scolopes
CACTTCCTTCCGTTTCAGGAGATTTTCTTGTAAGGATTCTTCTTTTAACTGATTCAACGGCGTCGCTGTCGGACAAGAGTTTAGTGAATCATCTAATTATTTAAAACGGCCATCTTTTCAGCAAATGCTTTCTCTATTACCGGACGACCATTCGATCAGTAAAAGCAATAAACATCGCCCGAAACCTAATCGTATCTTCGTCAACACCTTTCAACCAGTAAAGGTGACTCACCCGCCCTTTTCTTTTCCTGTGATGGGGGGAAATCTAGCGTCTGAGAGAGCCCGGCCTTTATTATTGCCGGGCGCTTTTCATAGATGTTATGTGTTAAGCTGGGAAGACATAGGTATTCACTATATTGGCGATCAGCCATTTGCTACCAACCCCATTGCATTTATAAGTGCCTATTGATAACTATCAAATATTCGACACTAGTTTTTTTTTTTTTAAATCTATCTATTTATTTACTAGCGTTCGTCCCGGCATGGCCTGGTCGTATACTACGCTTTAAAATGTTATTTTAATTTATGCAGATTGCGAATGAATTATTATAGAATCAACCCTGTATTAATTATTATATATTACGAACAAAAATTTGCCCGATGGACTAATTCGCAGAAACTATTTAAAAAAATAATAATATTAATACTGATAATGTCGTTCATCAATTTATGTCTGTTTGTAGTACCACGCCAGCTGACACTTGGGCTTGACGATGACTGCCCTGGAAAAGTTACTTCTCGTTGTTTCGTTTTAAAATATACAAAAAAGAAATGATTTGCGGCGGTTTTAAATGGTTATTCTTCTTTTATCGTAAAATCAACTCATAAGTAATCAAAATTTAGAGAAATCTATTACAACACAAGCCAAAAGGTTCGACCTATAAGATTAACAGTAGTTTTTTTTTATGTGACTGGAGCTCGTTCGAAATGAATGTTTCTGTTTTAAGCACAGTTAACCGATGATGCTTGACTTTTTCATGTAAAACTTTAATGAAAGCAATTATTCCCGAACAAGTATAATGTCAGGCATATGAAATAAAAACTAGTTGTTTTTTTTTATGTGACAAGGCCGCGTTAGAAATGAATGTGCCTGTTGAAGGCAGGATTGAAATATGATACGGGACTCTTGCAGTTATACTTTAATTTTAGGTAATATATATCAAATGTGATTTTACAAAATCAACAACACAGTTATCTACAGTACTACTATCTATTGTTGACTAGCCCACTACGGGAACGTATGTAAAGTTTCTCTCCCGGTGCACCGCGATGTGTCCCAAAATAAAGGGAGCACTCAATGGATTTGATTGCAAAATGGGCGATTTCTTTATGATAATAAAATATAAGAGTGTGCAACATTCGGTTAGAATCATTCAATCCTGGACAACGTCAGATATCCTTGCTTGTAGTTGATTAACCCAGTCTTCCTCTCTTAAAGTTAAAAAACGTATCACTGAATATTATTTCAAGAACTGTATAATCGTTTAATTATTCTGGTATTTCTCCAACAAATATATTAATTTATATATGATTTTCAGAATGTGAGATATAATACATTTCACAGTCAACCAACGTCGTAGAACACAAGAGCCATGACAGTCAGTAAAAGGAAGTCCAAGACTCGGGTTTCGCCCTCATTTTGGCTCATCAGTTAGACACATCCGCACATAGGATTCGAAACCCGAGCCTCGTGCATGCGAGGCAAGCACTCTACCAACTCGACAATGCGAGGCAAGCACTCTACCAACTCGACAAGGGACGCGGTCATCCAACCGCGTCCCTTGTCGAGACGAAGTAGGTTCATTTCACAGTCGGATTTCCTCACAGTTTGCTTGAGCTGTGTTGGTTAATAGAATTTCTTGTGTGCGAGGCTTTTTTTCAGTTGGTAGAGTGCTTGCCTCGCATGCAAGAGGCTCGGGTTTCGAACCCTGAGTTTGGATGTGACTAACTGATGAGCCCAAATGAGGTCGAAACACGAGGACTTCTGGTTCGTTGACTGTCATGGTTCTTGCGAGCTGCGACGTTCTTTGGCTATGGAATTTATTATATATATATATATATATATATATATATATATATATATATATATATATATATTATTTATATGATTACATCTGTTATAGTTTCCAGAAAATACCGGATAGCCATCAGAGGGCCGAATATTAGTGTATAATTTAGTAAGGATTTCAATAAAAACATTGATATCATCGACATAAAAAGGTATTTAAGTTGAGAAAATATTTGTATTTTAATATTTCCAAGCAAATTTAATTGGGGAAAAAATTGATAAATAAAAATTAACATGGATGATTACGTGAGAGAGATCAGACGACTGACGTACCGAGATACCTGCTGATGACGTCATTTACAAGGACGAGATGGTGAGACATGTAGAAATAGTCAGAGATTGTAATCTAAAACGGGAGAGGAAATAATAATGACACATCGCGCAACTTTCCAATGAGGAAACATCGGTAAATAAAGTTGCTGTAAATAAAACAAAGATTTCAGTTCGTACAGATCTTCATTTGTTTTTTTTTATTTCAATGATCCGTTAAATCAATACCAAACCAGGGAGATAACATATTTAATACCACCCAAAGTGAACTGCATCCGTCCCCTATTACTGTAATATACGCAGATTACTATACAATCACATATATACTTCAAATATATATGTGTCGTATAGCAGGGATCATATTGGGATCATATATCGGGTACATGTAATACAGAGGTAACAATGAGGGAGACAAGATATTTATAAGAGTGAGATAGATGATGATAATTCATTATTTAATGAATGTTTATTACTGTTCTTTTACACAGTAGGGGTGAATCATTACCTATGATGGAGGAGAGGGGACATTTCTTGGAAGGGGGTTATACAAAGTTCATATTAAGATGATTAACCCATTATCTTCAATTGTTGAATGACGACACGAAGATTAACAGTTACAAAAATCGATGATGTTCTTTATTTCATTTTACCGGTCGAAATGATTATGACGTCAGGAATTCAAATTCGGAATCTACATAGTTCAATGTTCTTTCCTTCGCTTCCAAAGGACCCTGGTTCACTCTCTCTCTCTCTCTCTCTCTCTCCCTCTCGCTCTCTCTAGCAGACTCAACTGTTCTGCTTCAACTGTCAAACTGTCGACTGCTCGACTCGACTCTCTAATCTGCTAAGCCTAGCTCCTATTATTGGGAATTCCTTTTTGCTATGACGTCAGATGTGTGGTTTCAAAACGTGACTAACTAACGTGGCCCAGCGCACCTTCTCCAAACAAACTTTCGACAACAAAGAATTCTTAACAAACCTATTTTTTTTAAATTCAGTTTTCATAAAAGAATGAACAATTAAATTATTTTTACAATACAAACAATATCTAACTATTTCCAAAACAATAGCTAAATTCGAACATTTCAATTTCTGAATCTATTTCTGAACCTTGCTTACAAGGTTCGAGTCTCGGCTTATCCTAATCTCATTTTCCACTTATCTAATGTTCTTCTTGCTTCCATAAAAAGGGGCGGCCATTTTTACTGTAACATATGCGCGGAATATCTTAGAGGCAATAAACTATATCAGACGTCCATGAGAAAATAGACACATTCATATATACTCATAAATATATGAATAAATAATATAGAATGAAAACAATCAGCAAGAATATAATAAATCATGCATATATTGTGCACTATAAGTAAACTTCCTGTCTTCACTGCTTTATTTCCGGGACGGAAAAATCGATTGGATTGATTTAAATATTAATATCTTTAATAATCTAAATTATTTGGTATTTCTACGCTCTACGTGTCAACATCGCCCTTTCAAAGTTTTATATTTAATTACTTCCAATTTTTAAATTGTATTGGTATTAGAATACTAGATTACCCGTGTCCCTTTGGGTTCGGTATATGTTATAGCTAACTATGGAATAGTGAGTATACAGAATTAATGTAAAAACGTGATACTCCTGAACGACAAAAATATTTTTAACGATTACGTTAATGGATCAAGGGTATATATATATATATATATATATATATATATATATATATATATATATATATATGTATATATATATATGTATATATATATATATATATATATATATATATATATATATATAAGAGTGTAGTCATCAACAATTGTAGGTTTTTCAGACTTTTATCATTTTATAATATTTTTAAATATTTTTATAACGCGTTTCAAACCTTGTTCAGCTCTCTTCAGATATTTTTATATAAAGTTTATTCTAAGGTAATGTCTTTTTGGAAAACATTTTCTCCAGCAGCACTGACTGTGTTTTTCAGAGAAATATTAATCTCAAATTTTTTGTCACCAATACTCGGTTAGCTGGTTAAAAGTTCAATCAATATATATATATATATATATATATATATATATATATATATATATATGTGTGTGTGTGTGTGTGTGTGTGTGTGTGTATGTTTATATATGTATTAGTAAATTCATTAATACAATTAAAATAAAACAGTGCTCGTTGTAATATAGATAGATAATAAGCTCGATAGGCATATATATATATATATATATATATATATATATATATATATATATATATATCCTAGAGCTATTTTAATATTGAGTAAGATGATTGATAATTTATAAGTAAAAATAAAAGTTCTGTTTCATAAGGATGAACAAGCAAAATCAATAAATTGTACAGTCGTTTCGGAAACAATGTTTTTGTGATAGGCAGCGGATTTAACGTCACTAACGATTTTAACTGTTAATATTGCCATTGACCTCCTCTTTTGAAAGTTTGTATACATATATATCAACATTTTAAGCACTCATAAACTACATTTACTAAATGAATGCATCGCGATGATACGTACGAACCATTAAAAGATACATCTACCTTACTTAAAAAATGCTAGGTATATTTTTGGCGCCTTTAACAAAAATTCACTCATTATTTATGCTGATGAGGAGACTTTGTTTAAAAAAAATATATCATGAAATTATTATCCAAGACCCATTTTCTATTACAATAAAAATATCGTTTCCGAAACGATCGTACAATTTATTTTTGTTGTTTGTTCTTCCTTATGAAACAGATTTTTTATTTTAATTATAAATTATCAATCATCTTACTCAATATATATATATATATATATATATATATATATATATATATATATTCTTACAGTAGAGAATCAGTCATGTAAACGTTTATTACGAGGGGCGTGAAATAAGTAATGTCTCTGACCCACTTTCATTTGTCTGCTCTTACTAAAATTTTGCATGTGCAATGATTTATATCACGTCGGGTTATGTGGTAAATTACAGCTCTGAATTCATTGTAGTTTCTGTTTTACAGATGTTTGAACTGAGTCAGGTGTGAAATGGAGCCTGTTAAATTTTGAGCAGTGATGCAGTGTTTGTATTTGAAAGGACGCACACCACGGGAGACTTTTGATTAAATGAAAGAAACTGATGGTGATAATGACCCATCATCTGACCTTGTAAAACGCTGGCATCGTGAATTCAAACATGGCCGGAATTCTGTGGAAACAGCTCCCATACCTGGTCGATCGCCTTCTCCAATTGATGAGGCATCTGTCCGTCAAGTTGGGGCTGCCATTTTGGAAAATCGGCGCATTACTATTCGCCAAAAAGCTCAAGATGTCAAGTTGCTCTACTTCTATGGGAAGTGGTCCAGGGGCATTACTTATTGCACCCCCCTCGTACAATAATACTTATAAGTAGATGTAGTTTTGAGTCCTTTTTACATTAAACCTAATGATACACCCAGTTTGTATTTGTGGTTGTCTTCACTCAATAGACAATTTGCAGGGCTAAAAACGTATATTGTTTTTATTATCTTTGTTTTGATATAGTTATGTTTATATTTGGATTCTTAAAAAGTGTACTACAGGGTGACACAAAAAAAGGGGCCCCAACTCTAATTAGGCCCCACTTCTTAGTGTTTTGTCCGAATGAAATGAAACTTTGGTCATAACTAATTTATAACAGGGTGCCCACAAAGTCTGGCTACATAATCTAGAGGATGCTTCCACAAAGTCTGGCTACATTATGTAGCCAGATTTATGGACACCCTATATATAGTAATAATAATTAGTAATAATACAGTAATAAATAATAGCCAGACTTTGTGGAAGCATCCTCTAGATTATGTAGCCAGACTTTGTGGGCACCCTGTATATTCAAAACATCACATCTAAACACTAGGGTATTTGGCCTTTTTTTTTTCTTTGTTGACTGTAAAATGCTCAGAAAAACAATTGAATGTCCTCGATTTTTTTTTGGGGGGGGGTCACCCTGTATACTGAAATGTAACGAATATGAAATTCGGAAAAAAAAACATTCGACAAATGCGGATGTAAAAAAAAAACAAATATCATTCACGGTTTTATTTTTATTTGCATTTAATTTTGTAATGTATGAATATAAAATCAAGAAAAAAAAGTATTTTATTATTTTAAGTTAAGCGAGTCGGTTTTTTTTTTGTAACACACACCAATCTTTCATTAAAAATATTTTCGGTTTTTTTATTTATTTATTTATTTACATTTATTTGGTTATGCTAGAAGCGTAGGAAAATAAAATGTATAAATCTATTTTAAAAAAAAGCAAGATAAGAAAGAAGACGACCAAAATTGTTCATTTAATAATAAAAAAAGCTTTTATATATAGCATTGTTTATATCTACGTACGCATGAAAAGAATCTTTGAAACCGGAATTCGAAACCAGAACCGGATAGACGGTTTCAACGCACAAGCAAAACTATTTCAGTTTTATAATATAATAGATTGCCTCAACGTATTGCGCTTCTTGGTATAAACGTCTAAGAACTAATAACACACAGAATATGTTTGTTAGCTTTAATTTTGAAATACTAATCATATCCGTTAGAGATACACAGTCAGTTAGAAGAGAATTCAATCATAGTTTTCAGGAAAAGATTCTTAGATTATTTTTGTTTTATTTTACTTCAGTTGTTCTCAGAAATCGAGGGACTCCTTCCTAAATCTAATGCTTGATTCCTATAGGAGAATTCATCTTATGGTAGAATACATCAAATCCGTTGCTGATGACGTAATTATTTATAAAAGCTAAGGACGTGCAAGTGTGGGATACTGTTGCCACATTTGGAGCTGCTATAAGCATCTTATCCTGTTTTGACAGAGTTCAAAGTAGACTTCATGGCCTTGTGGGAGAGTATCTTTTTTTCTTTCTGTTGTGGTGGCAACCACTTATTTGCATATGCGAATAACTTAACACTATAAATGGTAAGCCTAGGTTGGCCTTGGTGTGTCTTACTCAAATGCCACCGGAAGTGACGCCGAAGAGCGTACATGTCCTCCCACCAAGACTCTCTGACTCGACACCGTCATTTGTACATATTGTAAATATACCTTTTCTTTAATACACTTATTATTGCGTTATCTTGTTGTTTGCGTCTTCATTGTATTTCCTTACTAATTATTGTTCAACCTTGCAACCACAACACTTTCTTACGACCCTTTTCCCACAAAAGAGACGTTGCGAGCCTGTCTTTACTTTATCGTTATTTTCATCACATTTGCTCGTATGAGCTCTAATAAGTTCGCCCCTGGCACTCGTCTACCTGAAACCACTATAAGCCATTTTCCCCAATCTTTATATGTTCGTGTACCTAAACGTAGATTCTATAAACAAAGCTTCTTTCGTTTTTCTGTTTTTCAACTGATTACAATATGGTCGTCTTCAAGTCAAATGTGAACAAGTTCTTCATGAGCTGTCCATTTAAGTAATCCAATTTATCAAATTTCCACAACTAGCGATTACTACAATATTGGCCCATTGACTACCGTACACTCGTAAACCTTTGTAATCGAGTGGCTTCCGGGCCTTTATAAGTGATGACACTTTTTTGTAAAAAAATACTTGAGGTAAAATCACTTGGAGAAAGTCAAACATTTCTTATAAAAGTCAAGGTGAATTAGCCATACGGTTGACATACTATTTGAGCCGCGAATATTACGTGATTTTAAATATTTAGTCAATGTTTAATTGTACTGTCTTGTTCAGAGAGACGTTAGACACTGTAGAATAGTGTTATCAAAAGTCAAATGACTCTTCTCCGAGCTTAACTTTATATCTCTATACGAGATTTATAGATACTAGCGGGACCTGTGGAAATTCCGCAGCGGACTCTTTCATATGTAATATATTGACGTTGGCATTCCGTGGATGTTCAGCGTAAATGGAGACGCTCTGATATTATTGTACCTCTTTTGTCAACACTGCTAAATTATTTATTTAAGATATCAGGGCCGCTCAGCCAAGCCCGGTTGTGAAATACGCTTACATATGATATTTTAATTAATACAGATTTTGTATATATTATTATAGCGTCAATTTGCTATCGATTCTTATATATTAAAACGTTGTGATTAAAAAAAATCTATATATATATCCGTATGACTTGGCTGCATCAGCCTGAATCGAAAACGAAACTAAAATTTATGAGAAGATTATATATATATATATATATATATATATATATATATATATATATATATATATATATATAGGTTCCTTCAGTTTTAAGCGAAACTGAAACCAAAATTTATGAATAATTCTTGGTAAAATTATTTATTCCAAATAATGGATTGTCATCTATTATATAAAATGTATGTATGTATGTATATATGTATGTATGTATGTATGTCTGCCTTAAACGTTCAACAGATGTGATGGATTTTCAGGAGTATATCTCGTTTTGAAGTCTACCCTTCGGGCGACAAATACCGAAAAATTGGCTAAAAAGATTAATTTCTTCACCCTCAACTGGGTAGTTTTCTACAATGACAGTCGTTTTTTTGTGGTTTGACATTTTTCCAAGTCATCGGATTGGCTGGAATGATGTTATTGATTTAAACGTTCCCAACATCCGGTCGCGTCATGGAGTAGCAGTATGACATCAGATTTTTTAAAACTTTCTTTTCCGTCCTCACATCACGGGTTCGAGCCTGTCGTCCTGCTTCCACTATTTTTTTGTTTTTGTTTTTGATCAACACTCACCTTCAAACACCCGTACAACGTCGGCCACCCAAGCTAGTTACAATTAAACGACAGTCATTCGAAAGAAAACAATTGTAAACGTGTCACAGTAAATTATTATATAGATTCTAGTACTCCATTAAATCTCTTTTAAATGTTGACTCATTATCTTTATTATAAAACATCTTTACTTAAACTAATATGATCCCAGGAAAATGATTCATCTAGTTTGGTGGAGTATCTTTGTTGTTGCTATAAGAAAGAACATTTAAATAAGTAGCGCATATTCTCGTAAAACTCAATAGTGAGTTATCAGTGGTGCTTCGAATATTATGTGAATTTTAATGTTTGGTCAGGGTTTACTTGTAAGGAAAAGTAACCTCATGCCAATCCTTCTGACAAACCCCTACACAAAAAGTCGTTAGACACTCAGGGATAGTGTCTCGTTGCGGCTAAAATGTATGGACTCGGTTATTTAACAAATATTCTCAAGAAGGAAGACAGATCTTTCATGCAAATGAACATGTCTAATAAATTGCGAACAGACGGGCTTACCTGACAAACGCTCGAGGTGTGCACTCTGCAGAGCGGGTACGTCCAAAGAAAAATGGCAAGATGGCGGCGGCCGGTTAATATTGCCAAGTAATCACGCAAAATCTCGTGTTCTCTCGCACACACGAGAGTTCAGCTTAGCATAAAAACGGGTCACTGTGAGCAAGAAGGGGGAAGGAAAAACGTAGTCAAGACAAAGACGACGCTTCTGACGACTGAGAAGAAAAAAGAAGAAAAAGAGCCAGAAGTAGAAGAGGAAGAAGAGAACGATACATGAGAAGACGAGGTGTGTGCGGTTTTGAGTAAATCGAAACAGACAGAAAAAAAAACTCTGATTACAAGCTATCTCGGCTTTGGTATGGAGAAATTTGACATCAGATTAATTCCGGAATTCGATGGCTCCTCCACTGGTCCATTGGTGGTCGAATGGCTGGAAAAGGCTGAGCGCGTTTGCCGGTTGTGCAAGATTAAAGACCCAGCTATGGTTATCCCATTGAGACTCACTAAAGGGGCTTATGCCGTGTACCAGCAGCTAGGGGAGGATCCGACCATGGAGCAGATTACAAAAGCGCTATACGGGGCATTTGGTACAGACCCTTTTGTCGCCTGGAGGCAGTTTTCCGAACGCCGACTTGAGCCGAGGGAGACAGTGGATGTCTACATGGCCGACTTGAAAAAGCTTGCCCCTCCCTTCGGCGGTGCAAGTGATCGCATATTGGCATGCGCCTTTTTGTCGGGACTTCCGGATGAGGCAAGTCGACTGCTGCGAGCATCGTCAAGACTCACTGAGATTGGATTGGAGGAGTTATTGGCGAGAGCACGGAATATCTTGAAAGATGATCGAGAACTAGTCTCCGCAGCTGTTGACACTCTGGACTCGCCAACGAAGGGTCTACGATGCTATACCTGTGGTGGCCCCAACCACTTTTCCAGAGACTGCAAAAGCGATACAAGGCGCACCCCTAATTATGGAGCACGACAAGTAATACGGTGTCACCAATGCAATAAGCCAGGCCACATAGCGCGGAATTGTCCGGGAAACGGGCAAGGGGAGGACGCCGCAACGCTAGCACCCTCCCCAACGCGGCATTGAACAAAGCGCTGCCTGCAGTAACAGTTCAAGTTGATGGATGTGAACGTTCAGCGCTGGTTGACACCGGCTGTACCCAAACCCTTCTTCGAAAGGAATATTGCGCCACATGGAAGAAACGAAGGATCCCTGTACCTACTGTCGGCCAAGGCTCATTGGTGTGTTGTGGGGTCAGCGTTGTTCATGTGGTGGCCCCAACCACTTTTCCAGAGACTGCAAAAGCGATACAAGGCGCACCCCTAATTATGGAGCACGACAAGTAATACGGTGTCACCAATGCAATAAGCCAGGCCACATAGCGCGGAATTGTCCGGGAAACGGGCAAGGGGAGGACGCCGCAACGCTAGCACCCTCCCCAACGCGGCATTGAACAAAGCGCTGCCTGCAGTAACAGTTCAAGTTGATGGATGTGAACGTTCAGCGCTGGTTGACACCGGCTGTACCCAAACCCTTCTTCGAAAGGAATATTGCGCCACATGGAAGAAACGAAGGATCCCTGTACCTACTGTCGGCCAAGGCTCATTGGTGTGTTGTGGGGTCAGCGTTGTTCATATCAGCATTGGCAATGGCTCTCCGGTTGCTGTGACGGTGTTAGTGGTCGATGGGGAGCTGCTCGGATATGACCTTCTCCTTGGAATGGACGCTATCACACAGCTAGGCGGAATTACTGTGAACGGCGCCGGTGATGTGAGCTTCTCTCGACCAAACAAACAAATGTGTGCAGCAATCACTCTCGATGAGCCCGACTTCCATGCAGAATACGATAAGGGCACAAACACTTGGACAGCGTCCTGGAAATGGGCAGGCGACCAGCCACCAGTGTCATTGCGGAATCGACTTACAGAGTATCCCCCTCCTGCGTGGCTTAGGGGGCAGTACGAGGCAGAACTTCAAGTGTGGCTGGATAATGGCTGGTTAGTTCCATACCCAGAGGATGAGCTCGGGCCCCCGCGGGGGCTAATTCCCCTGATGGCTGTCAGACCAGAGAACAAGCAGAAAGTTCGACCTGTTCTTTATTACCGGGAATTAATGAATACGTTGACCCACACACTGCGGGGGCTGATTTCTGTGCTCATAAACTACGGGAGTGGCGGCGGCAGGGTGCGGAAGCAGCCATACTGGACTTGCGAAGAGCGTACTTGCAAATACGTGTTGAGAAATCGCTTTGGCCGTTCCAGACGGTGGTGATCAAAGGAACTCGCTATTGCTTGACCAGGCAAAGATTCGGCCTGAATGTAGCCCCTAACATCATAACAGCAATCATGCAGGCGATCCGGCGTCAAGATGAAGCGGTGCAACATGCGACATCGTCGTATATAGACGCCATTTTTGTCAATGAGAGCCTCCTGTCTGCCCAGGCGGTCAAAGAACACTTCGAGCACTTCGGATTGTCGTGCATGGAGCCGGAGCGGCTACAGGACGGGGCGAAAGTGCTCGGACTGCAGGTGAGCGGAAGTGCAGATGGCCTTCAATGGGGAAGGAGTGGTGAAATCCTGGAAATCCCATCTACCATCACACGTCGGAGCACGTTTTCCATTTGCGGAAAATTGGTGGGTCACTTCCCTGTGTGTGGGTGGCTCCGAGTGGCTGTAGCGGCCATAAAGCGACGGGCAACTTCTATGTTAACTGGATGGGACGACGAGATACATGATCCTGCCCTGCGAAGCATGCTGGTGGAAGTTGTGGCCAGAGTGACCAATGATGACCCTGTACGGGGGAGCTGGTGCGTCGATGGGAGTGAATTTACATTTTGGGTAGACGCCAGCTCACTTGCCCTTGGCGTTGCTCTGGCGGTCGACGGAAGGATAATAGAAGATACCTGCTGGTTTCGGCCGGAGAATGACGCCAAGCATATAGACCTAGCTGAACTCGATGCCTCACTGAAAGGAGTCAATCTAGCGCTTCAGTGGCAGGCTAGAATCCTTCACATCATCACGGATTCCACGTGTGTGCATCGGTGGATGACCAATGCCTTGAACGGAAAAGCACGTCTGACAACGAAGGCGTCGGCCGAAATGTTGATCCGGAGGCGGCTTGCTACCCTAACCGAAACCACTAAAGAATACGACTTGGTCATAGATGTGACACTGGTGCAGTCCTGTTTGAATCAGGCGGATCGTCTGACCAGAGTGCCACGCCGTTGGCTAGACCTGCCAAAAGAAGTGAACGAGTCAGCACCTGTAAATTGCGCTGCAGTGGGACATAGACTCAGCCCGGAGCATATTAATGATGTCCATTGCCAAAGCGGGCACCCCGGTGTAAACCGAACGCTTTACTTCGCCAGATTGGTTGACCCCTCCGTGTCTCGGAGGGCTGTGAAATCTTTTGTGGGAAGCTGCAACACCTGCCGATCGATCGACCCAGCACCTGTCCGGTGGAAGAAGGGAATACTCAGTGTGAAGCGTAATTGGGATAGGATTGCGACAATGGCCCCACTTTTGTTAGTGAGCCGTTTAAACAGTTTGCAGATGGCTGGGGTGTCCATCTGCGTTTTCGGTGTGCCCTTGTTCCCAGTGGAAACGGGATTATGAGCGCAATCACAGAACTGTTAAGACAATCGCAGCGCGGAAGGGGTTTACGGTACCTGAAGTAGTCTATTGGTACAACGTCACCCCTAAGGACGATGTTTCACCCTCCACCGCGCCAGCCACCGCGCTACATACATACCGTGTCAGGGTGAGAGGTTTGGAGAGCAGCTCACTACCCGAACCGGAGCCACCACAAAAGAACATAAAAGAAGGAGATGTCGTCTGGGTTAAAAAAACAAACCCGAGGCCAGTGCACGACTCGCTACGGAACCGGTCATGTCACTGAAGTGATCAGCCCGCAGGCGGTGCGAGTTGATGAAGTACCTCGTCATATTAAAGACTTAAGATCAGTATTCCAAACGCAGCTGCCGCTTGACGAAGATAGTGAAATTGAATCCGTGACCAGCGACCCATCATTCTGGTTCATGACGGCTTCAACGCACAGCGACACTGAGAGTGGTAGCCTTCAAAGTACTGACCCTCCTGCTGATGATGAAGACCCGGACAGTGATACTGCGATGCTCAGCTTTAGGTTCGCCGACCTTCATGTCACGGAAGACAGCGCAGACGATGATGAAGCCCCGAATCCCCCTCTCCAAAGAAGCACTCGAAGAAAAAGGCCACCGCCTCCCTGCTCTGTCTGTGATAATGAGATCAGGGGGGAGTGTGTAATAAATTGCGAACAGACGGGCTTACCTGACAAACGCTCGAGGTGTGCACTCTGAAAAGCGGGTACGTCCAAAGAAAAATGGCAAGATGGCGGCGGCCGGTTAATATTGCCAAGTAATCACGTTAAAGTCTCGTGTTCTCTCGCACACACGAGAGTTCAGCTTAGCATAAAAACGGGTCACTGTGAGCAAGAAGGGGGAAGGAAAAACGTAGTCAAGACAAAGACGACGCTTCTGACGACTGAGAAGAAAAAAGAAGAAAAAGAGCAAGAAGTAGAAGAGGAAGAAGAGAACGATACATGAGAAGACGAGGTGTGTGCGGTTTTGAGTAAATCGAAACAGACAGAAAAAAAAACTCTGATTACAGAACAGAAGCACTAATCGCAAACGAAAGCGCGTGTCCGTGCACAGGGACGTTAACGAAGCACTTACATAATGGCGACAGTCATTGATCACATCATTAGATAGAAAGCATCACAACTAGTCGTAAATCTTGAAGTTTATTTTGAATCAAGCAATGGCGAACTTATTCGCTGGATAGAAGCAAGCCTATAACATTTCGTTCCAAAAATGTCACTAGGGTTGGTGCCTGGTAGGCATTTAACTTCTCTCCAAATATGCATTACGATGTGAAATTGCTTTAAAATGAATTTGTTTAGTGCTAATGAGAAAAGTATGCATATTTATTTTGTTTCATATATGAGTAAACACAAAGGTAAAGATCATTAAAATAGGTTTAGATAACAGAAGTAGAAAAAAAATAGAATGTTTCATCCAATGCTATTAGGAGCAGGTGAAACGGGGGGAAAATTTCATGGAATAATTCAAGTTATTTTTATGGCTGGAATTACTTGATGTTTCGCTAGGGCTACCAAGGGTATTTTTTATCGTGACGACATCACTAGATGTGTTGCCTACTACGGTTTAGAGAGACCCATCTACCCTCGATAGAAGGATAGGCCGCGACAATTTATCAACCTGGTATTTTTACCTGGCGGTCCATACGGCGCCTCGCCTTCCCAAATGGTCACCCATCTGGTACTGGCCAGGCTCAACGTTGCTTAACTTCAGTGATCTGGCGAGAACAGATGTATCAACATGATTGTGCACTATTAGGTAAAAATGTCACACAAAAACCACGGAACTGTAAAAATGGCACAAGGTAACTTCAGAAGTAAAAGAATAACTGTTGACATACGCAACGCTGCATGTAAAAAATATCGATGAAAATTCCACTGTGAATGCGTTTATCAAATCGATATGTCCAAACAATCACGATTTGAAAAGTACAGATAATAAAAATCGATTTTTTTTATCAACGCTTTAATGTATAGTTTACAGCTGAGAAAATATAATTATCAATTACACGATATTAATAATAATTCACAATGTGAAAGAAATACAAATACAGATGATAGGTTGATGGGCAAAAATCAGAAGCTTACAGTATTAATGCTGGAGTCCCACAGGGGTCCATCTTGAGCTTCACTCTCTTCTTGATTTACATTAATGATCTTACACATCATATCCTTACATCATTTGTAGACATTTATGCTGATGACACTAGCATCTATGGTAGAACATCTAAGACCATAAACGACCAAGTTCTCTTCGATTCTCTCGCCTCTAATCTTAAGTACGTTGTACAATGGGAAAAGGAGTGCCTGATTACTTTTAATGCATCTAAAACCAAGCTTCTATCTTTACATCATCTAATCCCCATCTGGCATCAACTGAAATGAATTGCTCTCGTCTTGGGGAGGCCTCATATTTTGGCAAGCTTCTGGGCTTGACCTTTACTCCCGATCTTAAATGGAACACGTAGATCAAATCTGTTGGCAAGACCATTGGGGAAATGGTGGGATCCTTCTATCGATCCAGTAGATATCTCACATCTGATGCAATTCTCTATCTATATAAGAGACAGGTACGTTCAGGGATGGAGTATTGTTGCGACATCTAGGCAGGAGCTGTTAGAAAGGACTTGTCCTGTCTTGATAGAGTTCAAAATAGACTTCCTAGACTTGTAGGAGATGCCGTTTTCCCTTCCCTGCAACCTCTATCTCACAGAAGAGATGTTGCGAGTTTGTCTCTGATTTATCGTTATTTTCATGGTATTTGCTCGTCTGAGCTTCAATGTATGGTTCTCCCTCGCCAAACATAAAACAAAATACTCGTCTAGGTGAAAACACTATCAATAATTCCCACCACTCTTTATCTTTGCCTAAACCTAAACGTAGTATCATGAACAAAGCTTCTTTCTTAGAAGTGCACGCCTGTGAAACTGTCTTCCATTTTCCTTCTTTCCAGCTGACTCACATCACATCCAGCGTAAACACGTTCTTCAGCCGTTCACCTTATGATAAAAACTTTACCGAATTCCCATTACTATCTATTACTATATTGTCCAATTGTTTACTGTACACACTGTACACACTTTAACACTTATCCTTGAGTGGTCTCTGCGCCTTGATAAGTGGTGATTCCTATGTAAGAATTTTATTTTATTATTTCATATTTAAGTATTCAAAGAATCGCAAATGATCATTGTATTGGAATCGAGAATTAAAAACAGAATTCGGTATTGTATCGAAATTCTAACTTTTAAACAGAATCGGTAATTGTATCGGAATCTGTAATTTAAAAAAGAAATCCGTAATCGTACTTGGAGCAGGAATTTACAATAAAATCGATGTCGTAATAACGAATTTAGAATCGAATCAGAACCTTTACAAATAAGAATTCAACTTAACGACGTTTCAGAGGGAGAAATAATTATATTTATTTTAGAATTTGATCAGTTGTGTTGCGGGCCGAATCAATCAAGACCGCTGGTGGAATGCAGCTTACGTGTCGTATGATTGCAATACTAGCTTTAAGAGGAGACTAGTATGAGTAAACGCAGCAATTTAAGAAAAGGCTTTTCAGCATGCTGTTTGTTGGAGGGCACGAAGACGCTATCAGCGAGCAGATATCGATTTTATCCGTCGGGGTCGGGGCGAATCAATCATGACGAATGGTTGCCTCGAGGAAATCAGATATTGATGCATCCGTGCGCACCAGGTATTGATGGGTCGAAACGCTCAAGCGAAGATGGCCGTTTCCGCAGCAAATGTTGCCCGCCTAAACCATCTTCGTCGAGTGTTTACTTTCCAGAGATATTACTTACTGCAGCACTAGTAAATTATATATATATATATATATATATATATATATATATATATATATATATATATATATATATATGAGATGCAGGTAAAATATTTTCCCATGTTTTTCCACGTAAGGAAAATGGATTCCATTCTGTTCATTGTTAAAGTATGTTTATTCTATACGTCTGACGAAAAGCTGTCATTGTGAAAATTTTAAAACGACATAATGTTGTAATTTGTCCGAATAGTCTTGAAACAATTGTAACTAACGATGAAATATAATGTTTGTTTCTATCAATATATTCCTTGATGTCTTGATTTGGATAAAACAAATATATATATATATATATATATATATATATATATATATATATATATATATATATATATATATATCGTTCGTGTTTAATGTGAGGGAAAACTACGTCTTACCAAAAGCAAAAATTAGTATAGAAGCGTTTACCCTGCATTGGCTAAAGGAAATTTTATTTAAGTGTAGGATAAGAACAGATACTATACTTGGATCCGAGCCCGAGGGTCAGATGATACTTCCTCTATTTGGAACTTGTTATAAATGAACTTCTTAATACACTCAGTAATGGAGAGCGACTACATGAAATTTAACTAAATAGCTTATCTCTCTGCAAAACGAGTGTTGTGTAATTGCTTATTCATTTTTTATGGATTTTTTTTTACACACTAGTCACCACATATCAAAGCCCGGAAGCTACTCAAGGATAAGGGTTATTGCAAGTACATTACGTTATTGTGGAGATTTGATGAAGTGTTTACTTAAGGGGGCGGTTCATTAGGAATTTGTTAACGTTGGACGTGAACATATCCAAGTTGTAGTCAGGTGGGAAGCAGGCAGACGGAACAGAGTTCCACAGCCGTGTACTTCTAAGAAAGAAGCTTTGTTCATGGAATCCACGTTTTGATTTAGGCACAGATAAAGCGTGAGGGAAATAGTCACAGTAGATTCGGCTAGACGGGTGTTTTTCGTGAAAGATTGGCGAGGGGGAGGGGGCAGAGATTGGATTTCAGACGAGCACCTGCCATGGAAATAACGATAAAACAAGGATATGCTCACAACGTCTCTTCTGTGGGAGAGAGGTTGCAGGGTAAAGAAAAGGGCATCCCCCACTAAGCCACGAAGTATATTTTGTACTTTGTCAAGGCAGGATAGGCTGTTTTTAGCAGCTCCTGCCCAGATATGGCAGCAGTATTTTTATGATTGGTTTCAATAATCTATTACGTTGAATTCTATGTATACGCAGTTTTTACATACTGCATAATTACGTAGAATTCAAGATTAAAATGTTCTTGCACACATCGCTTTATTTAAAATGTTTAGTGTGTAGCTGGTGAGGTCAGTAACGACAAAGTCTGGAGCGCTAGACGTTCCCGGTTCGATACTAGCAAATGGTAGCCAAGTCATATACCTTTTGAAATATATTGGATAATTATCAATAAAGAACTGCCTCTCTAATCTTCTATATAATAAATTGATTGCAGAAATTCTTCTCTGGATCAAATAACGATAAGTTTGCAATGATAGATGCCACATACGAATTTATTTCGTCTAAACTTTTACCCACCATCTCATGTAACTCATGAAGGCCGTTAAAGACGTATTTATTAGATATAATAAATCTTATCTTATTTCCTCGGAGCGACATCATCACAATTGCCAAGACTTAAAGACGAAGTATCTCATATTTCTCCCTCTAACAGAAAAGTCCTCCCACTGTCCTAAGCAAAACCGAGTGCGTCTATAACCATCGTAACTATATTAACCTGAGACCGTTATTAACTGGGTTTCACACTCATACACTTACAACTACCAGTACACTTAGCTATTCAGCAATACTGATTTCTCACCCCATACAAGTCCGCCTATTGTCGTTGCCTGCAAAGATGCTGTTCTATTATTCATGATTATACACAGACTTACAAAAAAAAAAACAGGCAGTTCAATCGACACACATTGTTATACATCATTTATTCCATTTAATTTTACACATTACTATAAATTATTTAATCATTTTCAAGTTACACATGCCATTTTATATTAATTCCATTACCGTTCTTTACATATTTGTTAGATTGATTACAATTATGTCGCAGATTTCCATACATCATATCCGGTGTTAGTGTCCTAGATTTACTTCCGTTACATTTTAGCCAACTAGGAAACATTCAAAAATAATAAGTAACGCATACAATATACTCCACATTCCTTGTATTTTTCGTTTCATTATATACTTTTTTTCACATTGGAGATGCTTGAGGGAAGGTAGGGTTAATTATTTGCTCACATTTTCTTTTTTATTTTTCGTTTATAAAAATTTAGATATCTGATTAAAACCGTTACATTTATTTTTGCTTTTTATTTGTTTTTTTTATTTATCAAATAGAAACAAAAAGCCGTCATTGATTTTTGGTGTGTTTTCTTCATATATGAGGGGATTTTAGTGATTGTTAGATTAAAACAATAACGTCGCAGATTTCTTTGCATAATATCAGGGGTTGTCCTCCCGTATTATATTTTAACCAACTAGAAAAATTTCAAAAACACTAAACAGGACAAAATATATAATCCAGATTTCTGGTATTTTTTGTTTATTTAGGGGAGAGGGTTTATATGTATAAATGTACGATAACGTGTTTTCTTTTCTTCCATTTTAAAAACGTGTATGTGGTTTATACGTTCTACATTTTCCTATTTCTACCAAAGTAAAAAAAAAAAACTACATTTGATTTTGGGGTGTTTTATATTTGTGTATTTTGTGGTTTATTTTTATTTTCATATTTTAGGGGGTGAAATTATTGCAGTAATAAAAACAATACTCAAAGATAAATACACGGAAGAAGTTTCGTTTAATTCCATTAGGATAGGATTACATGTTATAGTTCTTCAATAAAATTTCTGCTTCTTAATAAAAGTTTGAGATTAACAATTTTAAAGTGCGGAGGCCAGTAATTAATTAATCAACATTATCAACATTACCATGGACGACTAAATGGAGGTTTATTCCCCTCTCTCCACACGGCATGCTTACCACGTCACCCCCCCCCTCGCTGCTATATTTAATTTGTTTTTACAGCTGGGGGTTAATCAATACACTCTCCACCCGTTCTTGACATTCAGATAACCGTTCTTACCATGCTGAGTTGTGGGGTGTTCTATCATATATATATATATATATATATATATATATATATATATATATATATATGATAGAAGAATACATTTTTCACCCTAAAAAAATAGTACAGGTATATTTAAACACTATTTTTAAATTCAATCCAGGTAACTTTATAGTGTAGTAATCAATGTATCCGCCTTCAGCCCTAATCACCGCCTCGTTGTGGGTCGAAAATAAAAGCATGTCTTTTCCACCCGCGCCTGCGCGATCTGAATGATTAATCGGCGGATGGCAGCTGTCAGGCTGCCTTTGGTGTTGTTGGTTGGTTGGTTGGTTGGTTGTTTTACGGCATATCAACCCTTTTCAGGTTATTTAATGTCGAATCCGGTGATTTTGAAAAGTTTTTAATAGAATATATTTGTTTTTTGCAAGTCAGTTTCTATTTAACCCATAGTTGGTACCCTAACAGGTACTACTACTCCGGGTCAGAGTGGACCTGGGAGCAATGGCAATTAAAGGGTGGCTCCGCACTCCCCAGAGCCCGCAAGCTGGGGCTTCACCATCGGATATAGTTTAAGGTCATATCTAGAACCCCCATTGAGGGACATTTACCCTCTGCAGAGGGTGGGCAGTCGGCGTATTCTAATGTCCCACCGACAGGGCCCTTTGGTGTTGCAGTAAGTCATGTTGATGATGCCCTCTGCGTATCACCAAACGAAGAAGTCCAGTGGGTTCAGGTCGAAGGACGATGGAACAGTAAGAGAAGAGTACAAAGTCGTAGCAAACTTAGAAACCTGCTGCCACACCCAGCGTCTGCCAGTGTCCAGCGAAGGGGTTACCCCACCTTTCAGTACATCCAGCTACACTTTTGAGTTCTCTTTCAAGAGGACTTTCCAGATGTCAGGTGGAATGACCTTGCTCTCACTTGAAACCATACAAAAAATCATAACCGTGGCCGGAAACTTCGTTGAGCTCTGTCTTAAACCATAGAATCGTTGGAAAATGCTGGAAATCGCCCTGTTGTCATAAGTTGCATCGGCAACCGATCTAGCTCGTTGAACATTGTGTCACTTTCGGACATGATAAATGGCTATCCTTCTTAAGATTTGTTCACAATTCGCCACCTAGTTGATGGTCTGAATTACAAATAAAAAGAAACGGTATTCACAAACTGAAATAGAATAATATCGTCTTTTCTATGGCGACAATTTTATCGTTTTCTTATTGTTAAGAAAGTTCAGCTGAAAGAAAATGTCAGTCAATTATGCTCTTATGCGCAGATCATCATATAATGATTAGATCACTCTGACAGACGTTAAAAAGCACTAAATAAATAAATGTTTAAATTTCAATAATATTTCTCGCGGTTAACGGTAGCTGAATTGATTATGCCCTTTCTAATGAAGCCAAAGATGATTTCAGTTGCCCAGTTCGAATCGATCGACTGGTATTAATCGTGACACCCTGCACTTATGATTCCCGAAAGTAAAAAAAAAACACTAGTGTCTTTAGGTATTTAATGATTATTATAATAAATAATTATGGCAGGGCCTTTACAAGATTCGTTGAACACTTTCAGTTGAAATAAAAAGTTAGTCAATTCAGGTCCTCTGCACAGATCATATATATATATATATATATATATATATATATATATATATATATATATATATATATATATTAATCATTAGATGACTCTGACAGTCATCCATATACAGTACTGCTCATCAGTGCGGCTAGACAAGCACTAGCTAAAGCCAGGATCGAAACCCGATTATGCAAATGACAGTCTAACCGTTGTGCTATTCGGCTACTGCTATACAGGCAGTGAATTAACAATGTTTTGACCTTGTCCAAATACCTAAGCTCAATTTGTTTACACAAAGAGCATCGCTTAATACGCTAGTGGTAATTTGTATATCACTTCCCAATATGCTCAACCCCAAATAGGGAGCATTCACATATAGTTAAGCCCGGATCGAAACGTGATCACCCAAATGACAATCGGAGCTTCTAACTGTTGCGCTATTCGGTTTCTGCTATGTTGGCAATTAATTAACAATACTAGCAAGCTTCACGGCATTGCTAAATTGTAACATACACGTGAGTATGATAGTTTGATTAATGAAAATTTCGTATTCATTATTACATTATATTGGGTTAAATATACAGTAACGATTAAAAAAATTAAAGAAATCACTATTGCGTCACCACTAGGAAACAGAACAAAAACGTTTAGCCTACGATTTACTTTTTCCTTTGATGTTAATGTCTGAGTTATGAAGACATGTTTTCTGGAAGGCTGAAAATAAGAACTTGAATTAATAGCTATTATGTTACGAATGCATATTCATAATATAATCTTCGACATTCACCTGTTATATTCTGTTTGTTTTATTCACACACCTCTGCACTGAGTTTCCCCGGCTTAATCCCCTTATAGAAAGTTTTGCATGGGTTCGCATACCCTATATATTAAGTTTCATGGGGGTAGATCCAAAGCTGAAAGAGGAGTTTTTTTTTCTGAAATAATTTCATATTCGCATACATAAATATATATATATATATATAGAAAGAGAGTTGTGTTTACTATAAACTTTTTTACGCAAATGCTACGCAAGTATACCTTATGTAGAATATCTGTATGAATATAATTACCCGTAATAGATGACTAAAGATGATCACTCCATAAGAAAACCGAAAAAGTAATGTGGCAGTAATTAAAATGAATGTTTAAAAGAATAAACAAATTAGCTAGATCTTTTGCAGGTGGATGCAATTCCAGGATCTAAATATCAGAAAGTTGTATTTTCTTTGTAATTAAATAGAGAAATGACTATTAATATGAATATCAGTACACAAAAAACAAGATAAGTGTAGTTAAAGACATTATGCAGAGAGAAAGAGAGAGACAGAGAGAGAGAGAGACAGAGAGACACACAGAGAGAGAATTAATTACGATGACTTCAAAAATATAATAAACCAGCAGGCCTTCCGGAATCGCCCGGTTGTAAGATACGCTTTATAGCTATATCGAAATAAATAATACAACGGTCCATCCTCATCACTTTGCATGTGAGCCAGACTCATAAGCATAAAATTAGCTGTCATCGCTAATTTAAAAGATGGAATCGTGATTGCCGAAGAAAAAATTCAAGCAAAGAAAAACGATTCACAGATTTATACTCATTCAAGATTCTAAAAATCACAACCAGGGCTGTCCACAGAGTTTCATTATTTAATACATATATAGATACTTATGATAACATATTCATTTCGCATTGAGTTATAGCTAAACTACGAATGATATAGAATTGCATTAGCAGAACAAGAAAAAAAAAGCTAAATTAATACATTAGTCGGCTGTTGCTGATTGACACTACCCTATGCATGTATATAAACTACATCCTTACCATTTCCTGTAAATCAATATTACACCAATTATCTACAATGTAGTATCGAAACACGTATTATAAAGATATAGACAGAATCTTGTCGAGTAAAAGGTTGTGTTTACAGGAAATACAGTATTATTGATGGTCGTGCTGCATAGCCAATGACAAAAACGTGTTTCTTTTTAGAAGAACTACGGGGGAGGTGGGATTGTAAACATTTTTAAAGGGCATTGATTAGCAGATATCGAATAAAAAATATCCCATGCCAAATTGGCACAGTTGGAAACCGGACTGAAAGTAATTTAATTGGATGTCTTCCAAAAAACCTTGAATGAGAAAAAAACAAGTATATATATATATATATATATATATATATATATATATATAATTATTTATTTATATATATGTGTGTGTGTGTGCGTGTGTGTATGTGTGGGTGTATGTATGTATGAGAGAGGTGCACTTATATAACTATATCTATTCTATCTACTTATATATATATATATATATATCAATATAAGGAGAGAGTTATATACAAATATATAGGTACATATGTATATATTTGTACATATGCATAGATTATGGGCGTTTTCATATATGTATATATATATATATATATATATATATATATATATATATATATATACATATATAGATAATATACATATGTATATGTGTGTGTACAGGAGGTGTGCTTACCTAAATATATTATATATATATGTGATGAAAATAATAGAAATAGTATTCCGACAAAATAGAGAAATAAAAAGGAACAAACCGTATTATGTGTTCATCAACGCTTCGTCTTTATTTCAAGACTTCTTCTAGATGAATGAGATAAAGAAACAAAAAATATCAGTACAAAATATTTGAAAATGTTTCACGTGCAAAGTATGACGCAGTTCTATTTCAGAAAAACGGAAAAAAGACGTTGGAAATTCAAAAAGGAGGGGGGCTGGCGCTGTTAAAAAGAGGAAAATTTTAGTGACATAATATCGTCGTAATGTAATTTTTAAAAATATGAACGCAGTTAATATTCTTACTGGAAAAAAGATATATCTGTTGAAATTCAAATGTAGGTTTGTAACAGAAATGAAATGAGTGTTTTTTGTTATGTAATTTATTGATGGAGATTATATTTATTAATTCTTACAGGGAGCGTTTGAATGGTGTGAGAAGGTTAACCTGTGTCTACAGTTAAATAATGTTCTTTTAATAAAAGATTACTTATTAATGGCGCTATGATTAGAAACCTACAGGTTGTTTAATTGTGCTTGAATATGCGATAAGTGCAGATTCAAGAAGTCCCTGGCGCGGTTTATTTGAAATAAATGTACCTACTTTTGCCTGTTTAAAGTCAAAGGTGTGATTATGCTGCAATGAATGAGAGGATAATGCACTTAGAGGATTGGTATTTTTTATATATCTTTTATGTTCATTGAGCCTTTTTCCAATTTACGCTGGGTTTCACCAACGTATTTATGGTGGCAATTTTGGAAAGTATTGGAAACTGGTTTGTTTTGGAGATGTTTCGTAGTTTTTTAATATTTGTCTCATGGTTAGTGATGTGGTTTGTACGATAGGAATTTTTAGTTTGTTTAATGTGTTACAGATATATATATATATATATATATATATATATATATATATGTATATGTGTGTATGTGTGTGTCTGTGTGTGTACACATTATATATGCATATATACAAGTATATAAGTATGCACATATATATATATGTATATCTCTCTATATATCTGTATATTGAGATAGATAGATAGAAAGATAGATATATAGATATTGTAATAAATATAGATTTGTGAATTTTTCCAGAGTAAGGAGACTATCTACTATCTACATACACTAGTGTTATTTAAAAATGAAACAATAGTGTCTGTAGGCATAAAAAAGTATTTTATGATAATTATTAGACTCCTTTAAAGTGACGTAAGGATGAGCATTGTATGGGAAGTATAAATTTGCGTTCATTTACCGTTTACAATTTCAGATTGTTCGAACACTCTGAATGGTCTCATATCTGCGCCAGAATTGAGTATGTACAAGTTATTAATTGTCTTTATTATTTTAGCAATTGTTTGGTGGCTCGGATTTAAAAGTTTTGCAAATGGAGTCAAAGGTGGCTTCGCTACGATGTTTGTATATCTCGAGCAGTAGTAGCTCTCATCCTACACTGATGGTTGCGTAAACCTGTAACTCTAGTGTATGTTCGCATAAAATAATTATTAATATTATTGAATTAAAATTGTCAGACCCTTTTAAGAATGACTAAGGGTGAGTACTGTCTGGGAAGTATAAACTGAAAGGCAGTCAACTAGCATTCATGCAACGTTCACGAGTTGGGTCGTTTGAACACTCTGGATTTTTTTATGTCTACGCCCAAATTGGGCACTTATAAGTTATTGTCTTTCGACTAACACATAATGTAATACTACAGTGATGATAGCGTTAGCAGGAAATACACATGTTTTAAGTACAATCATTTATATGTGTGTGGGTGTAATTATATATATATATATGTGTGTGTGTGTGTGTATATATATTAGACATTAAGAGGAGATTATATATATATATATATATATATATATATATATATATATATATAAATACCCGTTAACATACACCTTTCATGATAAAGATAGAACCCAGAATTAGATAGAATCGAGCAAGTGCACTGACAACGGACAACGCTAGACCCAAAGTGGGTTTCGATGTACTGCATCTCATCAGTGACGTGCTCCGACATAGGCGCGAACCCAGGTCGTCGCATTCATGAAGTGTGATATACTGACGGCCTAACCATATGGGCCACCGCGCAATCTATTGACTATGCCTCGATTTTTTTTTAATTCTTATATTTTTTATCCAGTTCTACATTCTACGATGTGACAAGCAATAGTTTCACGCCTAAGATTGGAATTCAGACCAACACTTCCCATGGAAATAACGATAAAAGTATGCCAGGCTTGCAACGTCTCTCCTTTCACGAAAAACATCCGTCTAGCTGAAACCACGGTCAGTAATTTTCCGCACTCTTTATCTGTGCCTAAATCAAAGCGTAGATTATGTGAACAAAGCTTTTACTAAGAAGTGCACGCCTGTGGAACTCTCTTCTGTTTGCCTGTTTCCCACTTGACTACAACTTGGATGTCTTCAAGTCCAACATAAAAAAGTTCCTGATAAACCACCCCATTAAGTAAGACATAGTATCAGGGCTCCATTACTAACGATTAATACAACATTGTCCCTTCGATTACTGTACACGCAATAACCCTTATCCTCGAGTGGCCTCCGGGCCTTGATAAGTGGTGACTTCAACGTGAAAAAAGAGAAAAAGATAATGTTGTTGTTATCGAAAGCAGTAAAATCGACTGTCAATTGATTACCTGATTAGTCAGGAACCCGCCATAATACAACAGAAAGAAAACAAACATGCTTCACCACAGAGACATAGTTGAAATAGATTTTAGTCTACATTGCACCGTAGAGAATTGTATTTTGCTTTTATACAATCATATTTCCATAATTACTTGAAGCATACAAAGCAAAAGTATAGGATCATGGTTTTATTGTGCTCTAAACAGAAACTATTCATTTTATTTGGCAGGTCGTTCTGCGTGTGCAGTGATAAAGCTTCTTAAATACACTTGCAAGGCTGTGCACAAGTGTACACATTCATTGAATTGATCGATTTTTAATGGTATTTTTAAATGATTGATTTTCGATAATTATCGGCGGTATTTTGATAAAGCAAATATCTAGAAATACTACCATGTACATAAAGTGAAACTTCATAAAATCGACCCGTTTTGGAGTCCATAATGAATGAGCTGTCATATACACAGACAACGTGACACACACATTCACACACTCACACACATATACATATACATATACATATATATATATATATATATATATATATAGTTATATTATTATATACAATCTCTCACATTCTAAAAATCCTATCATAAGTTTCTTGGTTAGCATTGCTGGATGGCATCGTCCTTTCGAGTTAAAACTCCTACTTGTTTGACATCGGCTTCGGGTTATTAGTTAGTTGGATGACCGCGTCCCTTGTTGAGACGTAGTAGGTTCATTTCACAGTCGGATTTCGGCGCGATTGTCTTGATCTGTGTTGGTTATGTGAAATTCTTGTGTGCGGGGCGTTTGCTCAGTTGGTAGAGTGCTTGCCTCGCATGCAAGAGGCTCGAGTTTCGAATTCTGAGTTCAGATGTGTCTAACTGATGAGCCCAAAATGAGGGCGAAACTCGAGTGTTGGACTTCTTGTTCGTTGACTGCCATGGCTATGGCGGGATGCGACGTTGTTTGGCTGTGGAATTTATTATATATATTTGTATATATGTACATATATATTATATGATTTTATATTTATTTGCCTGGAAACTACTGGGTCTATATTGCTATACATTTGAATGCACATCTGCTTCTCCCGTAAGATATGCCTTTTGAGTTATATTTCACTCTTTGTGTTTACCAATCCATTAAGTTTAGACTATAACTAATATGCATATAAAATTAGTTACAGTAGAGTTATATTCCAAGTTCCGCATATTAACGTTTTACCTTTCAGCATGTGAAAACTTCCGTATATTTTTGAAACGTAAGTTTCGTTACGTGAGAAAATTCAGTAATTATTATGTCAATATCGAATATTTTCATTCGTAAGCTTCTTAGAAAAAATAATGTCGGAAGAAAGAATTTCATGAAAGACCAAGCATATAGCGTATTTATTTAACTAGCCATGAAGGTATAACCGTCTGTTTATGGCAAATAGTGACGCCGTTTTAATTCTTAAAAATGTTAATGTACCTGCCAGTAGACAGAACACGTGCCATCTAGAGTGATCTAATATTTATAAATATACATATCAGGTTCAGGATAATTTGTAAATATTTGTGACGGTTATCGATTAGCGTATTCTTCAACCGCGTAAACGAGGCAACTCCAAAAGTATGACTTTTTACGAGCGTCAGAAACTACCCCTCACTTTATTGAGAGTCTAAATAAATGTATAATCATAGCGCGCATGTATCTCCTTAACCTTGCAAAGATTCAGGTGACAGTTTGTTAATATTTAATGTCATACCTCATCGCCTGTTATTTGGGTTAGGTTTAGGATTAAACAAATGTCACGTCCTTCAATATGAAACATTTAGATGACACACATGTCATAAACAAATCTCTTGAGGTTTGATCACGACCCCATTCTTAAGTACAATATCGGAAAACTATCCAACACGTTTGAGAACTGTTGTAAAAATATTTTCTGTGTTCAATATCACTGTGTATCTGGGCGTACTTATAAATCAGCATAACATGACAAAACCAAGTACCCTTAATTAAAACGAGACAAAATAATCGCAGAAGTAATTATTATATGTATATAAAAGGTTCACTGTGTGTGCGACCGCTTCCTCACAAATTAACATAGCTAACAAACCTGACACAAAGTCTTAGAGCTTTCTTACAGTCAAACTATAAAAATATGCCTGCTTGTATCAGACCAAAAGAACTCCATACCTTTGTCCGAGTCCTTAAAATCGCTATAACAACGAGTTATATTATACATTGTTTTATTTGTATGGCTTGTCGGAGTTTGGCACGCCGAGTCTCTTTCTACCTTTTCTACTTCCAACATGATCGTTCACACGTTTGTTCGTAAACGGGTTTCTCGACAACTCATTAGTTTGATCACTGCTAACTAACTATTACGATAGAAAAGCAGATCAAATTAAGTATCGTTCACGTCGGCTAAAAAAAAAAATTGAATCTATTTCACAAGTCCTAAATCAACTTTGTTCATTTTAATTCTGAGTTAAATTACTGACTAAATATTCCAAGCTGTGAATCAACATTTTTCAAAAGCACATTCGAACATCATTCATAGACATTTATGCTGGTGACACGATCATCTATGGTAGCCCATCTAAGACAGTAAACGACTAAGTTCTCTCCGATTCTCTCTCCTCTGATCTTGAGCACGTGGTACAATTGGAAAAAGGAGTGCCTGGTTACTTTTAATGCATCTAAAACCAAGCTTTTGTCTTTACATCACCAACGCTCTGATCCCCATCTGGCATCAATTGAAATGAATAGCTCTCATCTTGTGGCGGCCTCAAGTTTTGACAAGCTTCTGGGTTTGACCTTTACGCCTGATCTTAAATGGAAACGTACATCAAATCTGTTTCCAAGGTCATTGGGAAAATGGTGGGATCCTTCTATCGATCCAGTAGATATCTCACTGCTGATGCAATTCTCTATCTATATAAGAGACAGGTACATCCAGGGATGGAGTACTGTTGCCAAATCTGGGCATGTGCCGCTAGAAAGGACTTGTCCTGAATTGATAGAGTTCAAAATAGATTTTGAAGCCTCGTGTGAGATGTCCTTTTCTCTTCCCTGCAACCTCTATCTCACAGAAGAGATGTTGCGAGTTTTTCTCTGCTTTATCGTAATTTTCATTGCATTTGCTCGTCTTAGCTTGAATCTATGTTCCCCCTCGTCAAACTTTTATAAAAATTACTCGTCTAGCTGAAAAAAGAAAACTACCAATAATGGCCCTCACTCTTTTTCTGTGCCTAAACCTAAACGAAGATTTCATGAACAAATCTTATTTCTTAGAACTGCGCGCATGTGGAATTGTCTTTCATTTTCCATGCTTTCCAGCTGACTAAAATATGGTTGTCTTCATGTCCAGCGTAAACAAGTTCTTTATGAGCTGTCGATTTAAGTTAACAAATTTTCCGAATTTCCATTACTGACGATTAGAAGCTTCTTAAGGGAGGATAAATTGGGGAAGGCAAAAGTTAGATGTTTGCCAGCTGAAGAGAACCGATGAAGATGAAATGTGTTAGTGCAAATTACGGTGTAAGTGAAAATGAGTTTCTCTAACAGAGCAGGGACGCGCTTATGGCAGCTTTATGCAAATGATTCAGCCAAATTGTAGATAATGTCACGGCAAAGAACAATGAAATATATAATAAGACCATGTACGTAGATCGAGGTCACGTTAAGAGGGACCGAAATAGACATGTGCGCCGTGCACGACATGACGGGAACTGGAACAGTAGTTTGGATGTTGATGCGCACTCGAACAAGGAGCTGGATGTTGACCAGCATTTGACCATAGAGCTGAACTCTATGGGCAATAGAACAGGGAGTTACATGTTAACCGGTATTCGAATACGAGGCTGGGTGTTTATGAGCACTGGGACAGGGAGTTAGATGTTGGCCAGCATTGCAACAGGGGGCTAGACGTTGATGGACACATGAACAAGGACTTTGAAGTTGACCAGCATTGGAACAGAGAACTTGGCGTTGATGAGTATTGAAATAGGAAGGTGGATGTTTACCGGCACTAGAACAGGGAGATGGACGTTGATGGTCACTGAAACAGGGAGTTCGATGTTGGCCGGCATTGGAACAGGGAACTGGTCTTTGATGGGCACTGGAACAGATATTGTGCAGTAGGGTGCTGGGGGTATCGGGCACAAGACATAACGGGAACCAGAACGGAGACTGGTGATGATATTTATAATAGATGGTAGACAGTTCATATTTATGATAGATGGTACACAGTTCATATTTGTGATAGTTGGTACACAGTTCATATTTATGAGAGATGATACACAATTCATATTTATTATAGATGGCACACAGTACATATTTATGATAGATGGTACACAGTTGATATTTATGAGAGATGGTTCACAGTTCATATTTATGATAGATGATACACAATTCATATTTATTATAGATGGCACACAGTTCATATTTATGATATATGGTACACAGTTCATATTTATGAGAGATGATACACAATTCATATTTATTATATATGGCACACAGTAATATTTATGATAGATGGTACACAGTTCATATTTATGATATATGGAACACAGTTTATATTTATGATGGATGGTACACAGTTCATATTTATTATATATGGTACACAGTTCATATTTACGAGAGATGATACACAATTCATATTTATTATAGATGGCACACAGTACATATTTATGATAGATGGTACACAGTTCATATTTATGATAGATGGTACACACTTTATATTTATGATAGATGGTACACAGTTCATATTTATGATATATGGTACACAGTTCATATTTATGATAGATGGTACCCAGTTCATATTTATGATAGATGGTACACAGTTCATATTTATGATACATGGTACACAGTTCATATTTATGATATATGGTACACAGTTCATATTTATGATATATGCTACACAGTTCATATTTATGATAGATTGTACACAGTTTATATTTATGATATATGGTACACAGTTCATATTTATGATATATGGTACACAGTTCATATTTATTATAGATGGTACACAGTTCATATTTATTATAGATGGTACTCAGTTCATATTTATGATATATGGTACACAGTTCATATTTATGAGAGATGATAGACAATTCATATTTATTATAGATGGCACACAGTTTATATTTATGATAGATGGTACACAGTTCATATATATGAGAGATGATACACAATTCATATTTATTATAGATGGCACACACTACATATTTATGATAGATGCTACACAGTTCATATTTATGATAGAGTCTACACAGTTCATATTTACAATATATGGTACACAGTTCATATTTATGAGAGATGATACACAATTCATATTTATTATAGATGGCGAACAGTTCATATTTATGATATATGGTACACAGTTCATATTTATGAGAGATGATACACAATTCATATTTATTATAGATGGCACACAGATCATATTTATGATATATGGTACACAGTTCATATTTATGAGAGATGATACACAATTCATATTTATTATAGATGGTACACAGTACATATTATGATAGATGGTACACAGTTCATATTTATGATAGATTATACACAATTCATATTTATGATAGAAGGTACACAGTACACATTTATGATAGATGGTACACAGTTCATATTTATGATAGATGGTACACAGTTCACATTTATGATAGATGGTACACAGTTCATATTTATAATATATGGTACACAGTTCATATTTATGATAGAGTTTACACAGTTCATATGTATGATATATGGTACACAGTTCATATTTATGAGAGATGATACACAATTCATATTTATTATATATGGTACACAATTTGTATTTATGATAGATCGTACACAGATCATATTTATGATATATGGTACACAGTTCATATTTATGAGAGATGATAGACAATTCATATTTATTATAGATGGCACACAGTACATATTTATGATAGATGGTACACAGTTCATATTTATTATAGATGGTACACAGTTTATATTTATGATAGATGGTACACAGTTCATATTTATTATATATGGTACACAGTTCATATTTATGAGAGATTATACACAATTCATATTTATTATAGATGGCACACAGTACATAATTATAATATATGGTACACAGTTCATATTTATGATAGATGGTACACAGTTTATATTTATGATAGATGGTACACAGTTCATATTTATGATATATTGTACACAGTTCATATTTATTAAAGTGTCTACACAGTTCATGTTTATGATAGATGGTACACAGTGCATATTTATGATAGATGGTACACAGTGTATATTTATGATAGAGGCTACACAGTTCATGTACATGATAGATGGGGTACACTTCATATTTTTTATGTTTGACGTTCATTTTCGTCGTCAACGGTTATGTTTGCAGGTTGAACCAAATAACGTATAAGGCAATACGAATGAAAACTCAACAAAACAAAGGTAGATCAATAAGAAGTGTATTAGAAAAAGTATATTCAGAGTATGTTTACATAATGGTTGTCAGGAAAGAGAGTCTTGGCTGGGGAACATATCTGCTTTCGGCTCGGCCTTCAGTGGGTTCTGGTTTACACACACTCAGACTAACCGAGTTTTCCTATTTTTGTGTAATATTATCCACATATATAAATGAGTGGGTAGCGCCAGAACAATATTTATGATAGATGGTACACAGTTCATATTTATGATAGATGGTACACACTTTATATTTATGATAGGATCTTGATATAAAGAGAAACGTAGACATTTTTTGTAAGACGAAGGAGATTCATTATTTATGATGGGTATCCTTCACACTTTTGAGGAAGGGGCAGATAGTTAAATCTTCGGAAAGGTGTTACATGTAAATATTCATTAAAAAGACGATAGACAAAATCAAATTACTTTTTCTGGTGGATGACAAACGAAGAAAAAGACTTACTTATTACATGATAATAATTATTATTTCAATTGGATGAGATGATGACAAGGGATTCTAATGGCTCGTCTCCCTTTCTGATTCGCTTCCAAACTGTGTTCAGCTAACTCAACTCTCTTCTCTCTCTCTCTCTCTCTCTCTCTCTCTCTCTCTCTCTCTCTCTCTGTTCGATCCGACCATTTCACTCTTTCTCTATTATTTTCTCTGTCTGTATCTTACTCTTTGGTCTCCTCTATTCTGTCTCTGTTTCTTTTCGTACTATGTTTCTCTTTCAATCGATCCTTATCTATCTATCTCTCTCTATCTGTCTCTCTCACTCTCTCTCTCTCTCTCCTCTTTCTCTCTCTGTTCGATCCGACCATTTCACTCTTTATTTATTATTTCAATTGGATGAGATTATGATCAGGAAGTCTAATGGCTTGTCTCCCTTTCTGATTCGCTTCCAAACTGTGTTCAGCTAACTCAACTCTCTTCTCTCTCTCTCTTTCTCTCTCTCTCTCTCTCTCACACACACACACACACACACACACACGTCTCCTAGCTGCGACTCTCAGCTGTGTCTCTCAACTCTGACCGATTACGAACCCTCTTAACTGAATATATTGAATCTATCCTTCTTTGTGACGTCACCGCGTGCTCAGACATGGGAATGTTTCTTCACCTGGGTTTTACATATTACATATTTCTCTAACACGCCTTTTGGAAACACAAAGAAATTCCTAAATTTAATTGTCGATTTTGCTTACTTTGATATGATTAATATATTTAGTCATTTCGAAACAAAATGGAGAATTACTCCACAATCGTATGATTGAAATGTATTCTTATTAATTATTGGTTACTGGGTTTAGTTCTACCTTTTATTTTTAATAAATATATTTTCAAATCTTATTTACATTGTTTCTTTAACGACCGAGATATGTTCGCTTCCATAAATAAGACAAGGTATTTGATGTTGACCGCCATTGGAACGGAGAGCTGGATGTTGATGGACACTGGAACAGAGAGTTGGATGTTGACTGGCATTATAACAGGGAACTGGACGTTAATGGTCACTGAGAATAAAAACATGGTCGGGCAGAGATAGTAAATATTTTTTTTTTTACTGATGAAAAATGAAGTCGTGTTTTTCTTTATCGTAGTTTCTTGCGACCGTGTCTATATGTTAGCAATTGTGAAAACATGTATACGATTGTATTCCGACAGTTTTCTAAACGGGATTATGAGGTATTTTTTTTCGTTTGAATTTTTATGGTATTAATTTCGTCAGTTTTCCCTTAAGGAGTTCATTTGTTTGTTTGCGTCAAATACGGATATAGTGAATAGGCTCGTTATGTTTTTTGTTGTTTTTTTTTTTGCGGGAAGGCGTTACAACTAATATATTTATTCATTCTAAGTCGTGTCCTTCTTGGTAAAAAACTGACGATTATGGCCCTTTGTCCGTCTCTGCCCCTCGAGGTTTTTTATGAATTCATTGTTGCTCATCATTTTTTATGTTGCCAAGGTATTCACACTGTTAACGTATGTTCCTCGTTGTCGTCCGTTGCTTCTTTACCCACATTCTTCCATGTTATTCTTTGCTGGCTGTCGGATAGTAGTTTGATGATGATCAGGTTACACCTGTCTATTATAGTAATCTAACCAAGTGAGGCGTTCTGAATTACAACCCTCATCAGGGAGTTTCTAGAATAAAGAGTTCGGTGTATTGCCATAGCTTTCATTGCAGTTATACATATAGTAGGTTACAGTTTCTTTCTGTCCGAGCAGTGTCCATACTGTGCCATTGTCCTGAGCATTGGTACATTTTGTTCAGCAAAACGAAATTCGAAATAATGAACATAATTATTTTGTGTGCTTCCGTATTTCATCAGACGATTGCTTTTCATTATCGTACGTTATTCTGATCGGAGTTGAGCGGATGAGTGGGTCCTCGACCCTGTAAACTGCCCGCACTGACTAACAGTTAGAAAGAGGGGGTTTCCGTTGAAAGTAATGCTGCCCCGCTACCCTAACTAATAATGCAGTGAAATAGGATGTCTTAGTGTGAAAGACGTTATTGGTAAGAAAGAATTTCATCAGTTTCTATTTCAGTGTTACAGAGATTTGCTATTATGATTTACGCTGAGAGTGAAAATAAGCTCACAAGCGAAAAAAACTGCATTAATTTAGAGAGCTTAGAAAAGTGATTAACACCACAACTAGAAAAATCTCAGCCAGAGTAACATTGTGATACGATTTGAAAAGTTAATGACTGTTTCCTAATTCCGCTTAGTATTTCGTTAACCCTAACCCTAACACACGAACCGCCTTCAATAATTTTCCAACCCTTTTTCGCATGGACACTTTTATTGATAATACTCTCATAAAATGTAGTACTCTTTGAAGAAATATCCTTCGGCTGAAATGCACTTGTTGCACCGTTCAAATGTCTTCTGGGAGGCCACATGGAAGTCCTCTTGGATGAGCGTGTTAATGAGCCTTCGTCATAGCTCCTTTCATCTCCTCAATTATCTCATGACGACAGAGTGCCAGGTTGTTTGAGCTTAGGGAAAAACCAAATATCACAGGCAGCAAGGAAAGAACTAGACCAGGGTGAGGAATTGTCTAGATGCACATCCTGGTTGATTAGTCGGTGACAAAGATCAGGTGTTGGATAGGTGCATTCGCAAAAATCATCCGCATTTTAAGTTCCTTGTGAATAATAGTATACAGTTCTCACACTGACATCAAACTGTACACTTATTGTCTCTACAGACACACGACGGTCCTTATTCATGAAGTTCTTTACTTGGCCAATCAACTCTAGTGTTCTGACGTCCTTACTCCTTCCACACCTCTCATCATCCCTAACAAACTCCCTGCCTTTCTAAGAATCTTGTATACCACTCATAAATTGATACTCGATCCATAAAAGATTGTCCAAAAGTTGTTTGAAGCATTCTATACGAGTCATCGGCATGTTCTTCAAAGTTAAAACAGAATTTTATTGCATATCGTTTTTCTAAAGCGCCCTCACGTCCAGATTACAATTTTGACATTCACGAACTGTAACAATTAGATTATAGTAAGGTGTATTCAAATCCTTGCTGCAGTTGTTAATTTGAATCAGAAATCATACAAATAAGTCACTTCTCTTATGATATGTATACCAATGACATACTGCATTTTCAAGTATCTACGCTAATGATTAATACCTGCACAAAAAAGGAATGCTTATTTAAGGTACCTCGTATATCCTTCCCCGTGTTATTCCTATTGACCGTCCACAACAAATCTGGCAACGAGGAACTTGAATTCATATTTACAACATACCATCCCACTAGCAACAACCCCGTTTTTAAACAAAAATGAAAAAGTTAAAATAAACCAGTGTTTATACATTGAAACTATTGGGAACCGATGTGACATACTCAATAATTAAGATAGGTGTTCAACTAAAATACCTTACGTAAGTCCTTCAACAAATAGTGGTGCAAACTTGTTTCTGTTGGACACTGGAAAAAATGTCTCTAACCTGTACGTGGAAAACATTTCGATTAAAAGTAAATAACATGTTCTTTAAACAAATAGAATTTTCTCTCTTCTGTCGTTAGTTAAATTACATCGCAAAATAAAGAAAAAAAGAGATTTCAGAGCTATTATCATTTAGATGATTAAAGCGTAGATAGACCACCAGCAGAAGATTAAACATAAGTTATTTCACCAACAATAATAACTAAAAATAACAAATCGAAAGACAACAGCAAACTGCAAAAAGGCTAATCAAACAAGAGAGAAAGAATGGAACAACCTCAGTAAGGCCAACAATAAAAAAGGAGAAAAACGACTTCAGAAAAAAAAAAAGTAAAAATAACTTCTCTAAAACATGAAAAATATATTATCGGTTAAGAAGAACCTGGCTATACGAAACACTAAGGTTATCTTTATATACGTTCCCGATGAAAACGAATCGGGTTTTTATTTTTTTTTTAAAGAAAACGGAATCGTAGGAATACCTCCATAAGTTAAATAAATATGTAAACAGCAATATCTTGCATCCGGTAGGATTCACCATCCACAGCACAAAATAAAACTATTTATATGAGTAAATATCGTGAATAATTGAGTCTATTTACTGCGCTCTGATACAAATGCACAATCACTGTGTATTTGAAAATAAATGCAGGATCACTTTAAATCTATGGATACCGTTACTGGGCTTACAGAGTAGAAACCTTGTATCTGCATCACGTTGTGTTTTTTTTTAAAGGTCAGGTTAAAATAGAATTCGCACGCGCATCTACCTATCAATTACTAGTTATTTATGAACGTCGATCTGTTTATATAATAAGATTTAAATACAATTCTCATCTGCGAATAAACTAATTCAACCGACGCATCACCACAATATATCTTATTGTATTTTTTTATATATCAATTTGGTTTTCGACACGAGACCAAAAAATAAATTGAAGCGTAATTAATCAAATTCAGCATTCTGTCTGCAATCGCACCTGCAGAATCGGTGATTACAAGATGTATCTTAACACATTTAAGGATGCTGAATTATTTAGATGAAAACATACTGTTATCGCTATTGTTTCTTTATCGGGATATTGCACTCACTGACGTCAATATTTTTGACTCTTCATATATTTTGAAGGGAGTATTTGTCAATCGCATCACACCAATCACGTAAACATAATCAGATTTACAAGAGTTAAAATTAGGTTTATAGGAATTAGTACAACGCAAACGTGTAAAAATTAGAAAGAAACTTAAGCACATTAAGCTATGGTGGAACGAATTATTCAGCTCCATCTTTATTGATCTAACACACACACACACGCATATATAAAAAGAAGTTATGAAAATATACATGGCAATTAAGCTACACAGAATATTCTGCGTTTCATTCTCGTGAAAATTCGTCATGCTCATATATACGCACATGCAATTGAATTTACTAGTTAGTTAATCAGCTTCCTAGTTGACATCGCGCCCATCCTAATCAGCCAATTGGCGAGCATTACAGGACAAAGGCACAGTTGATCTTCGGTTCACCCGTTCCCTTTGTGCGTTTATGGAAAAGGTAGATAACCCTTTATTTTTGTGTACAATATCATAAGTAAACAGTGAAATATCAGGAGGCCTCTAGAGTGCTACTAAAGCACTGAATTCAGGAAACATTCAAAACACAATGAAAACCAGAAGATATTTTGGTAGTGGTGGTGGTGGTGGTGGTGGTGGTGGTGGTGCTGGTGGTGGTGGTGGTGGTGGTGGTGGTGGTGGTGGTGGTGGTGTAGGTCTGCACTAACCAAGCAATGGCTGGAGATAACTAACCTATAGGTCTTGCACAATTGTTTACCAGAAATGTTTTAATATATCATTTGTATTCTAATGGAATTCAGCATTATAAAGGTCCGTGGGACTGGAAATATTTCCTTTTAATTCTAAGGGTTGTTCAGGATGATAACGGTCGAAGATATTAAGCGTAGTATTATATAGATATGAATCTATGTAGGCCATATATACCGTCTATTGTGAACAAGCAAACAAATAAACAATTAGACAGTAATACGTTTTTATTAGAATATTATAATATACATATGATATGACGTCCTATATGATGCCATCGTATATATATATATATATATATATATATATATATATATATATACACGTTTTGTTTTTATCACCGTTTTTTTCTGTTTAGTTACATTATTGTTTCAGCTACGCGACTGTTTTTTGGGCGTCATGTAGCTTCCTCAGACTTTACAGAAATGTTCGTTTATGGTGGAATGAAAGAATGAATGATGCTAGGGGAGGGGTGCGAGAAAAGCTGAAAAAGAAAACGGGAGAACGGTGGGAGGGAGTGCTTGGTAGGTCGGTAGTGCTTTAGTTTTGCGATTCTAGAACATTAGGTGGTTGTGGGGGATCTGGGAAGTTCATATCTGGTGTGGCTCAGGACATGGGTATACATGGAGGGGGCGGGAGATATGTAGGGGTAAGTAGAGGGGGTTACTTTAAATTTCGAGTTCTAAGGTTCAGGTTGTTGGCGTCTCGGTAGTGAGATGATTTCTTGATAAACATGTCTGGACCTGTTGGGTGTTTCGCTTAGGTTGGGAGGCGGGGGAGGGACTACGATTCGGTTTATCTATTTGATTTTTATTTGTTGTTAAGTGCTTTCAGAAGGTTAGCCTGGGACCATACGCGCGAGCACACACATGCGCATATACACATACACGTACACATAAAGAAACGCGCACATGTATACATACATATCCACCTCAACATGTAAACACATGCGCATATGCATACATATATATATATATATGTATATATATATATACATATATATATATATATATGTATATATATACATGACGTCATATATGACGTATATTTATAACTAACAAACAAGTAAATAGACACTAATATGATTGTGTTAGTGTACAAACGCACGTATAATAATATATATACATATAGATGTGTGTGGGGGGTGTAGATTCAGCGAAACACGTGTCCATGGATAATTATTATTGTTGGGACGATTAATCGGAATCGAGAGCGGGAATCGGAGAAATCAGAAGATTTGGAGGGCTATCGGAATCGGTATCGGAATCGGAAAAAGTTGATGCCTATTTTCCGATGCTAAAACGATTCTTTCACTTGTCTGTTTTTATTTGATTCTGTGTAAAATAAAATATTTCATTAGTGGTAATAAAAATAATACATATTTATTGATTTTAAATTACCGGTAAAGCTAAAATCGATAGATCCTCCTCCATAGGTGTATTGTGACGTTTAGGAAAATATCTGAATTTTTAAGATGTGTTTTTTTTTTTTATAAAAGTTGGGGCAAATAACAATCTTATAATTAAATAATTAGAAATTCATAAAAAAATCGGAATCAGAATCGGAATTGGTAATTGTATCGGAATTGCGAAAGATATTGGAGTCGTCCCATCACTAATAATTATATTTTAAAAAAATGTGTGCATATATATCTGGGGAAATATATTTTATTTCCATATAATATATATTAATCCTTATTTAAAAAGTTCAATGTAATTACAGAGCAATATAGTGAATAAATGGCAACTTACAATTCTTGACAGTATCTGTTTCGTAGCGCAAAATCAATCACTTAATTATTATATCAAATCTCTTTCAATCTCTGGATTTTAATCATGTCAAAACGCACTTAATTCTCTTTTGATGGAGTGAGGGTTGCTATTTCTTCTGATGAGATAAGGGCAAAATAAATTCACATATTGATATTATAATAAAGCGATTGATTTTGCGCTACGAAACAGATGCTGTCAAGAATTGTAAATGTCAACTGAATTAAAGGAATAAATTATAAGATGGTCAACATCATGAACTTTAGAATATAGTCGCTTGCAGTTATTCACTACATACACACTTATATATATATATATATATATATATATATATTATTATTATTATTTCCACAACCGAACCAACGTCACAGCCCACAAGAGCCAAGAAAGCCATCAAACAGGAAGTGCAAGACTTGAGTTTCGCCCTCATTTAGGCTCATCTCTTAGATTTGAAACCCGAGCCTCTTGCATGCAAGGCGAGCACTCTACCAACTGAGCAAACACACCACACACACCAGAATGTCTGTTAACTTACGCAGATCAAGCAACCCGCGACTTGGGTAAAAGCTGGTTTGATACTTCGTGCCTTGTTCGATATGAGATAGATTCTTTCCACTGTCGGCTCTGTGGCAATAATTATATATTCTCTCATATTTTCTGAACATTTGATATATATATATATATATATATATATATATATATATGCGTGTTTGTGTGTGTGTGTGTATTTGTGTGCGTGTGCGTGTGTGTGTGTGTGTGTGCGTGTGGATAGTAACATTCTCTTCGTTCTTTGAAAACAAAATTCCACAATTATGCAGAATCGTGAATATTCTTTCATAAACTAAAAAAAAAAAAATGCCTTTTTATTTCATCTCTATTATGACAAATTTCTCCTCCGTCCATATTTCCAGAAGCAAGTTGAAATAGCGCAATGGCTGCAAGGGACGGAAAGAGTGGCGCGTGTCCATTGACATTGTCTTCGAGGAGTTACGGGGGAGTAGAGTGTTTGCGAAGCCTTGATAAATTATTAAACTTAAATTACGTTCTGTGCCACTAATTATATGAAGGGCAATCAATAATATATCTCCATGGTAACTGTGCGCATGCGCAACGCCAACAGGAAACAGATGTAGAAATGCGTCTTAAGATGAATACGTAATATAAAACCGATCCGCGTAATGCACAAAGTTTGGAAACATTTCGAGAATAAAACGTGTACATTGCGGTTAATAATATATTAGCAAGCCGCCCGGCGTTGTCCGGTCGAAAAATGACGATAAATATGATATTGTAATCAATACAGAATTCCTATTTATTAAGCAGAAATACATTGTGTATGAAACGTAAAAAAAAAAAAAAAAAAAAAAAAAACGAAAAGAAACTAAGATATGTACATGCGATTATTATGTTTTTTTTTCAAAGGGATTACTTGTAAAAAAACTAGAGCTAAGATGGAAACCAAATCCTAAAGATAGTGATTCAAGGATGATAGCCATTATGCCAGCTTTACGATTTTAAAAAGGGTTTTAAAACCTACTTATTCTTAACATAATAATCTGTCATGTGAATGATTCACGCCTGCGCATTCGTGGAACATTTGACAAACAGATAAAAATCCGATGACTCACACGTACAAATATTTCAATTTTGACCCCATAGCAGCCATTTTTGTCCAGATCAAAAACTATTAACAAGTGTTCTACATTTTTGAATTTCCTATATACACCATTTCAAGAGACTATAGATCCAAAATTCCTTGGGTATATAGGTTGAGAAGTGTTCTCACACGCACATTCTTACATTTATAGATGTATAGAATATTTGCTTGAAATGGTTCTGGCGTTAATTAGATATGTTGAGTCGATTTGTTTAGGTTTTTCACGGCACATAAAGATTGTTTGGGTTATTTAATGTGGAATTGGGACATTTTTTTTTTTTTGCGACAATTTTTTTTAGAGCTTCCAAGACTTATTTATGGTGTTTTGCTCTACTATATTTTGGAAGAAAATTGTTTGTTTTTTTTGTTTTTTTAGTTTAGCTGTGCAGTGCATTTTTTAGATTTGCGAAAGGAAAGGAAAAATCACATTAATGTTAGGTGCAATGTAGGCTAGAAAACCGATATATACAAATTTTATTTACAAATAAAATAAATGAATTATAAATTGAAATTAACAAAAATGTTACTATAGTTACCTATTTCCAGACATTTTACTCTTGTCTAATTTATGACGCCACATATATTATACGACAAGTTAAATCGAGTTTTGCGAAGTAAAATGCACACAAATAGAATCAATGCATTTTTAGTCAGTATCTTCAGACGGCCTTATCTGGTAGCAGCTCATATTCAACACGAATTTCTCAAAAGTTAGTACCGCGTTTCGGGCAATGGGCAGTAGCTTAAAGTTAAGATTCTCCGCTTGTGGTTAAGTATCCATTTAGGAGCAGGAAACTTTTTTGAAAATCCAAACCTTTTACTAATAGGATTATCTGGCGTTGCCCGGGACTTATAAAAATATAGTTGTCTTTGAGTACACTTGCTATTTTTAGGATATAAAAAATTAAATAATACAGGGTGTCCGAAAAGTCACTTAAGCGTTTGAACTTAAATAGATTCTTTATTTGTAGTGATATCTCTCGGGATATTTAACACAATCTGACTAAACCATTTGGAAATTTGAAAAAATGAAAAATTCAAAGAATCTTTATTTATGAAAAATACAGTCTTTTAAATGTTGCCTATTTTCAGCTTCGCATAATTGTGTTCTTTCAAAACCATTATTTATGACAGATTTCAGAATCCTTGAATTATGATTTAACTCCCTTATTTCCTTCCTGATGTTTTCCTTCAATTCTTTCAGGGTTTGGGATTTGTAAATATAGACTGTTTCTCTAAGATATCCCCACAAGACAAAGACGGGACTAGTCAAGTCTGGGGAATGTGGTGATCATTTGAAATTGCAATAGCGAGTTATAATGTTGTCGCCAGAGAATTGCCTGAGAAGCTTCATGATGTTTCACGCCGTTATTCAATGCTATACTAATCCATAATTTATTTCCAAAATATTATTTGTAAAATATCTAAAATAAAGAAAAAAAATCATTAACAGTAAAATGACAAAAAATTCTCAATCCTTCATTGGACATACTGTATAAGGAAACTATTAATGTTGTTCCTCTTGTAACACGCTAGGTTTATCAAATATATTGAAAACTCTTACCAGATATGATATTGTATTCTTACGACCTCCAATAACACCGCATACATCTTCTTGTATAAAATTGTATAGCAAAACACAGTGACATTGGGTTTTTTTCCAAACGGCTGCACTTGAAACATACCTGATCTACATAGAACATTGAGAACGCTGAATTGACTTACTTATACTCTGTAACATATATCTTTATGAAAACTTAAACTTTTAGTTTTAATGTACTATACTTATTTTGCATAATATGGAAAAAAAAACAGATCCGAACAATAACTGGTCCTGTTGACCTTCACTGAATGACTAAAAACATTTTATTTTATACTCGCGGCTGCGCCGCGTCGACACACACAACGTCGAATCAAACACAAAATCGAGTACACTCAACATCAAGTACACTCAATATCGACTTACCATCAACGCTTACCTTGTGAATTTGGAGCATGGGAAAATCCCTATAGGCACAAAACAAAATCACTAAAAATAACAAAAAAAAACAACTAAAGGTAAGGATAATGAGTAAACGTTGGATAAAATGATGTTTAAAGTTATTACGAACTTGCCAGGATTCGAACCTGGAATCTTATGATCCGGAGTCAGACGCGTTATCCATTGTGCCACAAGTCCACTCCGTATGCCAAAAGATGGTACAGTGCTAAATTCCGTTGACATGGGCAGATAACCTTTTCGACAGGTTTATGAAACGGCACCAAAACCTATATTTTGGAGTTTTTTGTGTGACTCGGCGGTGTTCGTTACGAACCCTATAAAGACAATCTAGGACCAGACAACTTTCAGGGGATTCTTTTTTCAATTCGATGCATTCGTTTGAAAGTTTTATTGGTATATATATATATATATATATATATATATATATATATATATATATATATATATATATACACACATGAATAAATAAATAAATAAACATTTAGGATTTTATCAATAATTAATAATAGTAAAATAAGATGAGATAGATTCCCTCCTTACAAAAAAGTTTTAAGCAATATAATTTTTAAAAAAAATTGATTTTCGTAAATAATCTTCATTCATGTAATAGTAATTGGATCTTTAAAACAAATCTCAGCTAAATAAACCGCGGATAAAAAATCCCTTTAATTGTGTGTTTTTAGTTTTAATTCTTGCAAACTGTCTTCGTGGGAATCAAATGAAAAATATACAAAAAAAAAAACATAAATAAATAAAAAAATTTATTAAATGAAAAAAAACAACGTTGTTTAAATTCAAAAGCATTACGGCTTAAACTTTCATATTTTTCCACACGACCCGTAAACTCCAGATGTATTTCTACACCCGAAACAAAGCTTTTAATGTTTTCCAAACTACCCTGCCAATAACTTATTGCATTAAAAGTAATAAAAATTAAACGAAAACAATGAAACGTCGGTCGTAAGCTTACTAAAGACAATGTACTAACTAGATCTTAAAAGCAATGCAAAGAATCACTAACCTGATAAGTTCTGAACTGTCATCTAGCCTTCAGCCTCTGTCCCATCGACAAAATGTTGCATTCCTCTGCCTGTTCTACACGTATTTTAATGATAAAAGTTCTGACGAACTACAAGCACTTGTACCCCATCGACGTAAGTACCCTCGACAAACTCAAGAGGTAGCTAAATCCCACCCCTTCACAGTAGAGATCACTATGTGTAAGAAAGCCTTCTACTCCAATAGTTTCTTCCCCAGAACTGCTAGATGTTGGAACTCCTTTCCGGGATTCTGCTTTCCCAACTGTACTGATATGCAGAAGTTCAAGTGTAATGTGAACAAGCATCTTGCTACTCATCTCCCTTCATAATACCATACAACTTATGTCCCCGATAGTAGCCCCCTACTTCAAAGTGGCACTGTGCCTTGTTTCTGGTAAAAATTGAATAAAATAAAAACAAGAAAACGAAGAAACACATAAAAAATAGAAATAAACAGTGAAACAGAGAAAAAAGTTGTTTGATGTTACTACTCAACTTTGAATTCTTTTTTTTTTTTTTAGTGCTCGCGGGAAGAAATCCCGCGAACTAATAGAAGTAGTTCATTACTAAACGGCCAGCACATGCTTAAGTTGATGAAGCTTTCATATCTTTAATCGGCCAAGGGTATAAGTATACCCTTTCTGAACGAGTGACGGTTTAATTGTACTCTAAAAACAAACACTTTTTGTTCGAAAATTTGATTTTATAAGCTGGATTTTCTGGCTTGTGCAGTGATAATATTTCTCAAATACACTTATATAGGTTGCATAAAATTGTTAACCTTGGCCAAAATCGAACTTTTTTCTTTCATCGGATTTTTTTCGATTATCGATTGTTGATACTGATCAGACGCATTCCGATTTAAAACTTCTCAGTGCAGACCAAACAGTTTCCTGGGTGTCATGAGTAAATTATTGGAATCTGTGTTAAAGAGAGTACCGTCCAACCACTTTAACAGTAACAACCCCCTCGGTGACATGCAATACGGTTTCCGCTCGCCTAGATCTACAGCTGATGTGCTAACAGTAATATCTCACAGGATTAGTGAATCTCTCAACGTAGGTTTTGTTTCCAGGAAAATTGGTCTTTACATATCAAAGGCTTTCAATAGGGTTTAGTATAAATGTCTGCTACAAAAGTCTCCTGTTATGGAATAGTTGGAAATGTATTCTTAATTATTAAATCATTCCTCTCTCATGTTTATAAGAGTATTGATTGATGGGTAGAAATCAGAATCTCACAGTATTAATGCCGACGTCCCTCAGGGTTCAATTCTGGGCCTAACTTTCTTTTTGATTGTCATCAATGATCTCCCAAATAACATTCTTTAATCATTCGTAGACATTTATGCAAACGGTACTAATATCTATGGTAACACTATAATGACGGGAAACGGCCAATATCTCTCTGATTCTCTCTCCTCTGATCTCGAGCATGCGGTGCAATGGAGAAAAATGTGACTTCTTAATTTTAATGCATCTAAACCCAAACTTTTTTTCTTTTCATCATCAATACTCTGACCCAGATATGGCCCCTACTAAAATGAACGGCCCTCACCTTTAGGGCGCCCCATGTTTAGACAAGCTTCTTGGTTTGACCTTCACTTCTAGGCTGAAATTCTATGCATCAAATCCGTAGCCAAGGTTGCTGGAAAAATAGAACATTCTACCGCTCCAGTACATATATAACCGCTGAAGCAATTCTCTACCTGTATAAGCGCTAAGTACGTTTAAACTCCTCAGCCTAACGTTCACAGGAAAGGTGAGTTGGAACAATTACATTGACACCATTGCCAGAACCGCTGCGAAAAATGTAGTTTCTCTTTACCGTGCTAGAAAGCTACTGACCCCTAAAAGTATCATGTACCTCTATAAGATCACCATTCGCCCATGTATGGAGTATTGTTGTCATATTTGGGCCGGTGCATCTGCTACTAGTCTCTCCCTCCTAGACAAGGTCCAAAAGAGAGCCGCCAACCTAATAGATCCTGAACTATCATCCAAGCTTCAGCCTCTGTCCCATCGACGCAATGTAGCATCCTTCTGCCTGTCCTACAAGTACTTTAACGGTGTAGGTTCCGACGAACTGCAAGCACTTGTGCCCTTATACGTAAATACCCCCCCGACAAAGCCGACAGGCTGCTAAATCCCACCTCTTCACATTAGAGATCCCTAGATGTAAGAGAGCCTTCTACTCCAGTAGTTTCTCTCTCAGAACCGCTAGACTTTGGAATTTCCTGCCAGGTTCCTGCTTTTCCAACTGTACTGACATGCAGAAGTTCAAGTGTAACGTGAACCGACATCTTGCTTTCCAACTCCCCACCTAGTACCCCTGTAGCCTGTGCCCCTTATAGTAGCCCCCTAGATTAAAGTGGCAATGTGCCTTGTTTGGGGTGAAAATTTAATAATAAAAAAAAGTACAGAATAACGATGCTACATCCTGCTTTGACAGACTTCAGAACAGACTTCGTAGTCTAGTAGGTGATGCTTTTTTCTCTTCCTTGCAATCCATTTCCCCACAGCAGAAACGATGCGAACCTGTCTTACTCTATTGCTATTTTAATGGCAAGTATTCGACTGAGCTCTTATCTATAGCCCCCTGCGCCAATCCTTCAAAAAAAAAAAAACTAGTAAAATCAATCAATATCAATAAACTATCAATAAAGTCTCCCACACCCTACCATTGCCTACACCTTAACGTAGATTCCATGGGCTGCTCCTCTATGAAACTGTTTCGTTGGCCTGCTATCCAGCTAACTACAATAGCATTACCTCTAAGTCCAACATAACTATGTTCGTGTTGAGCTGTCCTCTTAAATAACCTTATAATACCAATTTACTTCTACAACCGATTAGTATCAACTACGTTGCAATACAAACATTAACATTATCCTTCAATGGTCTCCTGATCTTGATATGTTTTGACACTTTTCTAAAAAAAAAAACATATAAGCATACCGCCACAACTATTATACTCGTGTATGCAATTTAATTAAAAAAAAAAACTACCAAGCCGTTCAAGACTCACAAGGAAAAGAACTCAAACACACAAAACTCCTTCGTATAATATATATATATATATATATATGTATATATACATATATATATATACATACATATATATATATAGTGCTGTTTTTCTAATACCATAAGTAGCAAATTTTAGTACGAATCTAATGATAATATGCTTAGATCGTTATGTCCACTGAAAAGAAGAAAGCATTCCTTAAAACTTCGCGGAATAAGGATTTTGTAAACATTGTTTTTTGAGTATTCTGTTGAACAATAAATTTTCTTGAAAACTTTTAATTTACAGTCTTAATCTCTTTTCCTAATATATAAGGAAAAGAAATAAATAATTTACAATGTCACGACACTGGACATGCTAATATTTTGGATAAATGGTTGGTTACAAAACTATGAGTCCTCGTCAGTTGATTTAAAAAGAATTTCTTCCACAGAAGAAACTAGTTGGCAAATGAAAAATCAGTAAACACTATTTGTGTACAAAATAAAACATATTAAAATTTAGACGGAGAAGTAGAGGAGTCATGTGGCATATAAACTCCAAAAATTGAAAGAAAAACAAAAAAGATCATTTCTCTCCGATTGGCTCATAAGAGTAGTGGTCGATGGACAAAAATCAGAGGCCTACAGTATTAATGCTGGAGACCCTCAAGGGTCGATCCTGGGCCCAACTCTCTTCCTGATCTACATCAATGACCTCCCTAAACACATACTTAAATCATTCGTTGACATTTATGCTGATGACACGACCATCTACGGCTACACATCAAAGGCTGTAAATGACAAAGTTCTCTCTGATTCTCTCTCCTCTGATCTCGAACGCGTGGTTCAGTCGGGGAAGAAGTGTCTGGTTACCTTTAATGCATCTAAAACCAAACTCCTATCCTTACATCATCAACGCTCTGATCCCCATCTGGCGTCAATTGAAATGGATGGCTCTTGTCTAGGAGAAGCCCCATATTTTGACAAGCTTCTGGGCTTGACCTTTACTCCGGATCTGAAATGGAACGCATACATAAAGTATGTTGCCAAGGTCGCTGGAAAGATGGTGGGATCCTTCTACCGCTCCAGAAATTATCTCACTAATGATGCAATTCTCTATCTATATAAAAGTCAAGCACGTTCAAGGATGGAATACTGCTGCCATATCAGGGCAGGAGCTTCTAAAAACATTATTCTTCCTTGACAGAGTACAAAATAGACTTCGTAGCTTCGTGGGGAATGCCCTTTTCTCTTCCCTGCAACCTCTCTCCCACAGAAGAAACGTTGCGAGCCTATCTTTGTTTTATCGTTATTGTCATGGCAGGTGCTCGTCTGAACTACGATCTTTGGTCCCCCTCGCCAATCTTTTGCGAAAAACAACTGTCTAGCTGATCCACTGTCAAAAATTTTCCCCAGTCTTTATCTTTGCCTAAATAAAAACGTAGATTCCATGAACAAAGCTTCTTACTTAGAACTGCACACCTGTAGAACTCTGTTCGCTTTGCTTGCTTCCCACCTGACTACAGCCTGGATATCCTCAAGTCCAACGTAAACAAATTCCTGATGAACCGCCCCCTTAAGTAGACACTTTATTAAATCTCCACACTAACGTACTGTACTTGCAATAACCTTTATCCCTGAGTTGCTTCCGGGCCTTGATAAGTGGTGACCACCTTGTAAAAAAAAAGAAACAAAAAGAAAATAACGTGTATTCAAGATTCTCAGAGTTACTAGGAAATCATTAAACAGGGAGGTGAAAATGTGTACGTAAGTGAATTATATATATAGAACAGGGGAATATCAAATAAAAGAAATGGTTTATAGACAAAAAAAACGAGCAGAGCAGACATGTTAATAAGATATTCTCATTTTCTATTATTATTTTTATCATTCGTCATTATTAACGTTATCTCCATATATAATAATTTCATTGCAGAAATTCTCCTCTAAAACCAAACTACCGTTATGATGAGCGTCAAAGTGCATATAGTCACCCTTATTGTGTGTTTACAATTGACTTTATACTTACAATTGATTATTATTATTTATTAAATGGATATAACGGTACACGGTATGGATTCATTGTCTTATTTTTTCTCATGTGTAATTTATAATGGGTTTACTTTTATCAAAGTCCTTGTAATGTCTTCTATTTTTTGTAGGAAGCAAAATCAAGCCATCGTCTTTGTATCTAAAGTAAGATGTATTTTTAGGCAATCCGTATTTTAGGGGTCATTTTTTTTATGAACTCCAGGAATAGAGATGCTAAGACTCCACTGAAGACCAAACTTTTGTTCCTAGTAAAATTTGTCGAAAGTTAAATAAGTCATGTTGACGCATAAATTTATGATATTAATTAAGTTATCTATTGGACAATGAAAGCTATTTTTGTTTCTTTAGATGTTTTGAAAGTATGGTGAGCCAGTTTTTTCTGCTGATATATAGAGATTCAATATCAAGACTGTTCATAGTAATATTAGTTAGATTGAGTTTCTTTTTTCATTTTGTCGAGTAAGTCACCGAAATTTATATTATGAGATGAGCTTATAATAGGGTTAATAATATTGCAAAAGGCCCGTGAAATTTTATGAGTTGCCCTTGAAATAACGGGGATTGGCTGGGATATTGTTTAGGTGGATCTTTAATAGAGATTTGAAATGGTATTTCATGTATGATACCTACGTTCTGTTATAATTTATTATTTTTTGTACGCGTTATTAAATATGACTATTTCTTTTCGTATTACCTCAGTGTTTATTCATTCGTAACAGTTTCGTGCTGTAAACGTTTACATGTTTTATCTTTATGTACCGACATTTTCATTATTACGATACCACCACTAATGTCTGCAGGCGATATGATGATGTCATGGTCGTTTTTAAAATGTATTTTTATATATGATGTTAGCAAATTTCTTGTAGCCTTGTTCAGCTTTATGTAACTCAATAATACGTTTTTTAAGATCCTCAGAGAGTTCTTTGCCATGTGGCGCAAGGTGTGAACTGTCAGTGACTTATAAGAGAGGGTGTGACAGCTGAACTACAAATTTAATTACAACTGCTCCCTATGAAAACATAACATAACTACACAAATGAGTCACATGACATTTTGGAGGGAAAAAAGCAGTATTCCATTTAGACATTTAGGGGTGTATTTTTTTTAGGATTGTACTCACTTTGTAGGGGAGTAGTTTCTAAGGTGTGTACTAACTTTTGTTGCAGGGATTTAGTTTTAATGGCTATATTTTTAGTTATTATAGTGGAAAATTAATAAACTTTGTTATATATGCTGCAGACAGACGACTTTTCATTGTGTCAAAAATATTTTTTCAGTGTTGGCCCATGAAGAGATATGCTTAAATATTTGAAGAAATGTGAGGGGTGTACTCACTTTTGCGATACTATATATATATATATATATATATATACTATGTAAACAAAACCTAGACTTCAAAAAGGTGTTGATTGCAAGAAAAAGTGTATTTCATTTTACGTTACAATTGTTTCCATGTCCAGCCGACAATTTCAAACATTATATCATTAAAAAAAATTTAGAAACCAGCATTTCTTCAGACTTCATGAATAAAAACACTTTTGACATTAGAGCATTTTTGAAGAGAAAGAAAAAGAAAGAAAAAAGGACAAATTTCCTTAACGGAAAAAGCCTGTGAGAAAATTTACCTTTGCGGAAGCTACGGAAAAGCCCATTTAAATATTAATATATCGCCTAATTTTCGTATCCTTATGTAAGAACAGAGTTATGAGAAGTGTTCCACATAAAATCCTTAGCCATTTAATATTTTTATATACCCCATTCGTTGAGTTTCTGAATTAT
>NC_136504.1:111932139-112149639 GCF_053919585.1 Euprymna scolopes
CGTAAACTTTAAGTATTTACTTCAGAAGTGCTCAATACGTAAGTTATAAAATGTATATGGCGATTAAGCTACACTGAATATTCCGCGTTTCATTCACTCTAGGACTCTTCAGGCTCAGGCATAAGCCTGAAGAGTCCTAGAGTGGAGGAAACGCGGAATATTCAGTGTAGCTTACTATATATATATATATATATATATATATATATATATATATATGTGTGTGTGTGTGTGTGTGTGTGTGTGTGTGTGTGGGTGGGTGGGTGTATAATTTTTAGAGGAAATTAGACCTGGAGTCTAAAGATCAAAGTTTATTTTAATGTACTAGTAAATGTATTAATGCTATTCAAAAACAGTGCTAATTTTACTGTAGATATATTATAAGCTCAATGGGTATAGATCTGCTAGAGCTATTTTAATACTGAGTAAAACGATTCTTAATTTTGAATTAAAAATCAGTTTTAAAAGGAAAACAAACAGAATGTACTAGGTTGTACGGTCGTTTCAAAAACCTATGTTCATTTTATTTAAATTGACAATGAATATTGACTATTATTTGACAATTAATAACAAAGACTTCTCATCAGCAAAATAGGGGGGGCGCAATTAAAGACACCAAAATAAAACTATCATTTTATTCTTGTGTAAGGCAGATATGCCTGTAAATATTAAAAATATAATTAAATTAAAATAAAATAAAATAAAAATATAAACTAAGTTACAAATTTTATGTTTATAAAAAAATTAAAATGGAGTAAAATAGAAAATTATGAATAAGGTTAAAATAAAAAAATATAAGGTTAAAAATATAAAAAATATATTTTATACAACTTTCCCACCCCTATGTTTGCTGATGAGGAGACGTTGTTATTAATTGGAAAAACCTTTGTCAGGTAATTGTCAATATTCATTGTCAATTTTAATAAAGAATGTCCACCTGGAACCGTAGAGATTCTACGTCTCTATCAACTGCGCCACGGGCCCCGAAGTGGCAATCAAGGATGGATTCTTTGATCTTATAAATCCACATTTATTTATTATTTGATCTTCCATAGTCGGGTCCGTACCGAATGGTATATATATTATTCCTTAATTGGAATTCATTTTTTGAGATGAGCATTATATATAGTAAGGTGAACATTGCCTGAAGGTAGCGGTTTCAATCCTACCCAAAGCCAGCCAGAGGTTTACTTAGCCAAAACGTGGCAAGACGACGACAATAATTACGGATGGCAGTAATTGCTGAGAATGCAGTTAGGAGATTCGAGGTTCCTATCCGTCGCAGTTACAACCTGACGAAGGCCAGAGGAATAGTTGGCCGAAACGTCGTGAAAAAAACAACAACCAATAAAAGATGAAAAACAACAACTAATAAAGATGAGAATAATAGTCCGAAATAAAAATAAATTAATATATATATATATATATGTATATATTCTTTAGAATCATTGAAGGCAAATCAATAATAATTATGTTAGTAAAGGAGAGGTCAATATTAATTTGACATAAACGATTTTTCTCCTATTATTTATTTTAACGCTGTATTAACTTTCTGTATTACAAAGCGATTTTTGTAGAATCGTCGCATTCTCTCTTTCAATACAAATCGGAAAAGAAACACACACAGTCTTACATACACAAATACGTCCTTTTTTATTAGAAACGTTCCTGGAATTGTTCTGAGTCTGCGAATCTGTTAGATTTTGATCTCAAATCAGTACGTAATAGAAAATAGAACTTTAACAAATTTAGACACATATTCAAATGTTCTTTTTGAATGGATTGAAAAACCAAATGGTATTATTTATTCACTATGCTCACATTATCTCGCGTCGGGATTAAGGCATCTTGAGTCGTGGATTTCAAAATAACATTTTTAAATACTATGTCATTAGTCGTACATATATGTACGCACATTAAAGATACTATGAGATTTTGTATATTTAGCCAAAGATTATTTTTAGCCTGATTTCTTGGCTAGCTTAGACACTCGTGTATAATGTCGAGTCTGCATTCAAGTTTTCACAAGAGACAAAAACTGCGAAAAACAAGCTTAGTATGAGTTGCCTTAAACAAGTGTCCAAACTTTTTATCATGCGGGCACTTTTATTGATCGTATACACATAAAATGTTAGTGCCCTTCGAAGTAATCTCCTTCAGCTCCAATGCACTTGTATGGTTCCGATAACTTCTGGAAGGCCCCATGGAAGTTCATTCATTCATCTGTGTTAGTGAACTTGTATCCGACTTCCCATTTTTTAGGATGTTGTTCAGGGGATTCATGGCTATAATAAACAGTAACGGTGATATGGAATCATCTTGAGAGATCACTCTTTGCATTTTGATTCCAGTTATGTATTTTCCGTCGGCTATTAATTCAAGATTTCATGTTCTTATTACCTTTTCCATGAGAGTGATTATATTACCTGATATTTTTACATTCTCAGGCATTCTGTAAGAAATTATGCAGCACTTAAGCAAGCTCTTTATTGGACGGTTGTCCGCGCACAGATTTGTTTGAACCAATCGTGTGCCATGTTAGAACAAACTTCTGAGAATGTTCTTGGAGCAAAAAAGTATCGTTTCAGCTCACCAGAATTCAAAAAGACCCGGCGTTAGATGGACCTGATTTCTCACTCGAAGCAGCGAAGGGCGTTTGTTGTTTGAGACGTTTTAATGTCCAAGTGTGGGGCGAAATATTATCATTTGCAAACACCAATGCCCTTATGTGGGGCGAATCTTTATATATTTGCACGCCTTTAGCTCTGTGATTCTATTGACTGTCTTCATTACAAATAAATGCCTGTCAAAGACGAAATTAAGGTCTACTGTTTGACCTACCTTGTCTGCCATTGGACTGAATCAAAGAGGATACCACGAGGCTACTCGACCAGCAGTATCCAATTAGGAAGATACTTTAACATTCAACCTGCGCATTTATTCATCAGCGGAATTTTCTACCCAGCCTTTATCAAGACAAACTATTATCCATTCGCCGACGTTACCAACCCATAGTGTCAAATAGCTGAAGATGACGCATCTTTTGAAACATGTATTTTTTTTTTTTTTGGTTTAATAAAATTTCCGTTGAAGTTTAAAAGGTGTTGTAATTTCTGTTTGGTTTTCTCCCACCTGCAAAGAGCTAAAATATTGGTAGAGGCATTCGCAATATTCTGCTATGAGTAAGCGTGTCAATGAATCTCGCCATTTCATCTCCGTAATTATCTCATTACGACAGGCTCTAATGTTTTCCTTGAACTAAGGGTTTGACCAAAAGTCAGAGGGAGCAACGTCTGGAGAGTGATGATCTGTCCAGATGCCCATCTTGGTCTGTGAAAGCATGGAGTATTGGACTGCTGCATTATCCTAGTGGGAAAGCCACTAACCTGATTTGGAGAGTGCTGGTCTCTTCAGAAGGTATCTCTTCCTGAATTGTCGTATAACGTCAACATAGCATTTCTTGTTCGTTTTCCGTCCAGTGAGCACCGATAGCGTGTAACTCATGCTCATGCTGTCAAATAAAGGATCATCATAAGTTTCTATGTGGATTTGTTCTATCTGGCCTCCTTGGATCTGGGAGAGCCAGCATGCTTACACTGAAAACCTAGTCCTTTGGTCTCTGTATCGCAGTGGATCCATCCTTCATTGCAGTTAAGCAAATCATCAAGAACTGCGAGATCTGAATTGATCAGCTGAACCCTCTCCCTTTCGAATCCGTGCACATCTTGTTCATATTCAGTTACTCGAGAATATTTGTGTGTACAGTTACCACACGGACATCAACTTATTGTCTATCTAATAGTAAAGCGTCCCATTTTCATAAGTCAAAATGTTGAACAGTTTCAAAGACGGAAGTTGTGACATTAAAACGAGCTACTTATTCTTCCACAGGATTCATTATTCTACATATTCACGACCATTCTCAAGGCACTTTCGCCAAGAATTCCATAATATATGACTGCTATTGAAGAAACTATATGACAAGGGTGTCCTTCTCCATTTTTAACACCATATGCAGAGATACAATTTTAGATCATAGATGCATAAGTTCCGTAATTATAACAATTCAATTTGCAGCCCCATCTCATCTATTCAGACGGAATAAAAAAAAAGGAGGCGTTACTTTTGGAACGCCACTCGTACAACAGTGCAAATTAGAAAGATACAATGCAGACACGGCGTACAGTTTAAATTATACATTCCACTCACAACGAATTAGCTCCGCCTTGGTCAAGAACAAGAACTGCCGATTGTAACACTTCCCAAACAAATTCCAACATAGGTTACGATACACACATCCATATCGATTGATATAAATATATGTCTGAACCGTAAATACAGTACGGTGCTAATATATGTGAAACGATTTTCACTTACCAAAACATAAATCTTCACCCGCATCAATCGAATATTCGACCCGTCTGTTGCCCCGTTGCGTGAGTGCCAATTAGTAGAGGCAAATCTCTCTGCTCATGGTCTTGTGAAAGTTGCAGTCGTTATAGACGTTGTTACCTATCTTTGCCATGGTATCGGATAAGTTTGCTCTCCTGCTGTTTTAATGTTGCATTTTCCTTTTCCATTAGAAAACATAATAGTTAATAATTAGATTGTTTCTGCATTTTATAATTAAACAAGGGGTACTTTCTATTGAAGAGCCATGATTTGTTTAATATCCCTAGAATCTTGACGATACACAATTCATATTCAGGTATATCGTCTTTTATTTCACTGCTATAGAGTTGCATTCAATTTTGTAATTGTTAACTTTCTTCGTATTAAGTCAGCTTATGGAAAAACAAGGCCGAGAGCCATTAGTCGCGCGCTCTCGTGTAATGAATGAATGCGTGAATGTAGGATTGACATGAAATTCTTAAAGATAAACAAAAATGACCGATAAATGGGTTGAAATGACTTAAATAAATAAAAAGTAAATGACTTAGAATGAGTTTAATGAACTTAAGGATGAATTGCATGACGTTAAAAATGACTTGAATGCTTAAAAAATAACTGGAATCTTTCAAAAACAACTTGAATCATCTGGAGAATGACTTGAATGGCTTTGAGACTGACTGGTTGTAAAGTGGGTGATCATTTAAAATTAAAATAATACAGAAAATTGATGCCTCACTTTATATCACAATAAGTACAGCATGTAGTAAAAACGGATACTACACTTTGATCTTGACAAAAGGCCAAGGAAAGGGTACTTTAATTGCTCCCTCACCGAGCAAATTGGGCACAAGGCCGATTTTAAATGTAAGGAGTGAAGGGGAAATGGGGCAAACTACCCGGGGAGTAGGATAGTTACAACTGGTATGCAGGATTGCCCCTACATTGACAAAGTTCTTATATGTGGGATTTGCTTGCAGTATCTGCCGGAACAGATATTACACTTTGATCTTGGCCAAAATGCTAAGAAAACTTAAAAGCTAAGAACAACATCTATTAACAACATACCTTTGATCTTAACCAAAAAGGCCAAGCACAAAAGTGTTACCGACAGACCTTCTCATGTTCGTGTATAACGAAATATTTTCTTGTAGATTTCGGGGTACTAAAAACGAATCTGCAAACCGTTTCCGTCGCAAAAAGAAGGTTTTCATGATATGAAGAAATTACTTTTTCGAAAAGTGGGTGATCACTTTTCAATGTAAATTTAACTTAGAATGAACACCCACTTTCTGACCACCTGAGAGAGGGGCATTTTTCTGTGTGTTTCTTGGCTAAAAAAGTTCTTGTTTGATTTCTTTTGCATGGTAATAACCCCTGAACTCTGGGACTATTTTCCATTTCACAGCCGTAGCCTTCGTTTATGCTACGCGCGAGCATAAGCGAAAGCTGTTTAGCCAATAAACATGGGAAAAGTCCCACCCTCTCTCAGCTGGCTAGAAAGTGGGTGCTTATTTTAAGTTAAATTTACATGGAAAAGTGATCGCCTACTTTTCGAAAAAGTAATTTCTTCATATCATAAAAACTATTTTTTTACGACGGAAACGGTTTGCAGATTCGTTTTTAGCACACCGAAATCTACAAACAATTTTTTTTGTTATATACGAAAATGGAATATTTTATCAAAAATCCGGGAGAAAATAGTTTTTAATAAAAACAGCAAATGAATTCGATAGAAAAAAATGGATGCTATTTTTTAAAATTTTTCTGTGTGTTTCTTGGCAAAAATTTTTTTTGTTTGATTTCTTTTGCACTTTGCAATTTAAACAGGTAATTTTAAAGTATTTTCCAAGGGTAAAAAGAAAGCCCCCCCCCCAAAAAATCATTTTACGTTAAATTATTATGGAAAAGTGATCCTCCACTTTTTAAAACTAACATTTCTTCATATCTTGGAAACTACTTGTTTGCCTTAATTATAAACGTTATTTTCTTTTTCAGCGACCCTGAAAACCCATAAGAGTGGTAATTGTAAAGGAATTTTCGAGGGTGGAGTAATTATTCATATTTACCCCCCCCCCCAATAAAATAAGAAATTAAGAATTAGACAAATTTATTTTAGGTAGGTTTCGCAAGGAAAGCTTTTAAAAATAAAAAAATAGGATAAACAAATGATGCTAAGTGGGTGCTTATATTAAGTTAAATTTACATGGAAAAGTGATTTCTTCATATCATAAAAACTATATTTTGCGACGGAAACAGTTTGCAGATTCGTTTTCAGCACACCGAAATCTACAAAAACGTTTTTGTTATATCCAAACGTGAGACGCACGCATGGAAAATTTTATCATAATCCGGGAGAAAATAGTGGGTTTGTATTACTGTACACATAGATTCGAAAAAGTAGTCAAAAAACAAATATATAAAAAATAAATGTTATCAAAGGCAAGATAAGTTACTTTTCTACCAAACTGGATATATTTTTCGTGTTTTTATTCAATGTAACATATTTATTCAGCTCGAAAAACATACAGTGTTTACCGATATATTGGAAAATTCAAGATGGCGTCTGATTCTCTCTTTAAAACGGTAAGTTTGGGAAAAGGTGTTATAAATAAAAAACTATACAAAATTCTATTAAAAACCCGCCGAATATATGTCAACCTATGTCACGGTAACATATATTGAGCGAGTTTTTAACAGTATTTTATCTGTGTTTTTATTTATAACACCTTTTCCCAAACTTACCGTGTTAAAGAGAGAATCAGACGCCATCTTGAATTTTATGTCCAGTTTGGTAGAAAAGTAACTTATCTTGCTTTTGATAACATTTTTTTGTTAAATATTTGTTTGTTGACAACTTTTTCGAATCTATGTGTACATTAATACAAACCCGCTAGTGCACTTACCGGACCGCGCTATTTTTTAAATCGTATTAACCAGTTTAATTAAAGTTTTATATGTTTTTTGTTCAATTGTAAGGTTAAAGTACAATATATATATATATATATATATATATATATATATATATATATATATATATATATATAATTTAAAAAATAGATTTTTTTTTTCCCCATCTATTAATTAGAAAGTTGACTGTTGTAATTCGAAAGTCGTCCACGTGTTGTGCACGTGAAAGGCTAATTTCTACCGGAAATGGCGAATAGTCCCGCAGTTACGAAAAATATTTTTATTTTATTAAATATATTTTTATAATTTGCAATCTTAATGATAAAACTTTAATTAAACGTGGAAATGCGATTTAAAAAAATAGCGCAGATCACTCTAAGCATCAGCATCGAATGTACAGAATAGTTAGAAAACATCCTCCCTCCCCATGTTAAGAATGGCTTTCTAAATAATGTTAATGATTCAGTACTGATCCGTTTCTGCTTTAAGTTTAACTTTTGTTTAATAAATTGTTAGGTGAAAGTCCAGAATAGTTACAAAACACCCCTATCCCTATGTTAAGAATGGCTTTCTAAATAATAACGTCATTATTTCAGCGGGGTAACTTCTCTGCATAAGTGCCATGTTTTGTTATTAAATTGTTAATTGAAAGGACAGAATAGTTACAAAATACCATCCCCATGTTAAGAATGTCTTTCTAAATAACATTATTTCAGCACGGTATTTTCTATGCATACGTACTATCTATTTTTGTTTATTAAATTGTTAGGTGAAAGTATAGAATAGACGCAAAACTCCGTCCCCATGTTAAGAATAGCTTTCTAAATAACGGTATTATTTCAGCACGGTACCTACTCTGCATAAATACTATCTTTTGTTTATTAAATTGTTAGGTGAGAATATAAAATAGTTACAGAACACTCTCCCTTTCCCATGTTAAGAATGGCTTTCTTAATAGCGTTATTTCAGCACGGTACCTTCTGTGCATAAGTACCATGTTTTGTTTATTAAATTGTTAGGTGAAAGTACAGTACTCATGCAGAGAGTGGTCCGTGTTGTAATAATAACGTTAATATTTAAAAAGCCATTTTTAACAGTGGGAGGGGAGGGTGTATTTTAACCTTACAATTGAATAAAAAATATTGTAATTAAACCTGGAAATACGATTTAAAAAATAGCGCGGACAAAAAAAAAACGGGTTTGTATTACTGTACACATAGATTCGAAAAAGTTGTCAAAAAACAAATATATAACAAATAAATGTTATCAAAGGCAAGATAAATTACTTTTCTACCAAACTGGATATATTTTTCGTGTTTTTATTCAATGTAACATGTTTATTCAGCTCGAAAAACATACAGTGTTATCCGATGTATTGGAAAATTCAAGATGGCGTCTGATTCTCTCTTTAACACGGTAAGTTTGGGAAAAGGTGTTATAAATAAAAAAACTATACAAAATACTATTAAAAACCCGCCGAATATATGTCAACCTATGTCACGGTAACATATATTGAGCGAGTTTTTAACAGTATTTTATCTGTGTTTTTATTTATAACACCTTTTCCCAAACTTACCCTTTTAAAGAGAGAATCAGACGCCATCTGGAATTTTCCAATACATCGGTAAACACTGTATGTTTTTCGAGCTTAATAAATATGTTACATTGAATAAAACCACGAAAAATATAAATCACAACCACTCCAAACAAATTAGAGTGGTCGGTGTTCTGTAGTAGCGTATCTGGATATTTACCAAAAAAAAATATTTAGGTGTGGCTATAAATTCCTAAACTCATTTCACCCTAAATAATTTAGGTGACTGAAATAGGAATCTAATTGAATCTTTAATTTCCTGAATAGTATGCGAGAATTCATTTTTCTTCGAGTTATATCGAATTCATTAATAATACGGACTTTAGGGGCTTTTTTCGTAATGTTACTGTAAAAATTATTTTTTTATTGTTACAAATTACGATGCTTTAAAAAAAGCAAAAATAAATTCTTGTGTTTTTTTATTTACTACTGAAAACAATAACTTTAGTAAAGGTATTTTTTGTTTAAACAAAATAAAACATTTTCAAGAAGAGTTAAGTAAAAAATAGTTCCTTATATTCTGCGATCATTATTTGAAAAATACTGCAATTTTCATTAAAATTCGTTAATTTCCTGATTTTTGGTGAATTTTTAAGTAAAGGGAGGAGTCAAAATATGTATACACTTTGAGCATCGACATTCATTTTGTGTTTTTTTAGTGATGCAATGTTGTCAACTGAGATTAAAAAAAAAAACCCGCGAGATCAGGAGAATCCTACAATAAAAAATATAAATATAGTATATTCAATATATAAAATGTTCCGTGTTTTCTCACTATATGTTTCTGGAATTATATTGAAGCGGTGAGCTCCCCAGAAGGCTTACATATTTTATCAGCTAGTTTTGCCTGTTTTTTTCAGAGAGGGTATTTTTTTGCAGGAAACAAATCATAAACTCAAACTTTTTATAATAAAAGTTAAATTGAAATATACTGCAAATTAAACATCACAATAATGGTGCAACATATTTTGAAATTAGAAAAATAAAAAATAAAAAACTTTGTTTTAGCATAGAAAGCGACAAAATTTTTTTTGGGCCTTATATAATAAAGAAAAGATGTGTAAATTAAAAAATTTGGAAGATAAACAAATGAAATATGTTTTTTTTTTGTTTTTTTTTTACTTATCGAGTTAACAGAAAATGAAATCTTTCGTCAATTCGTGGCTGTGAAATGAATCGAACCGGAAGTTCAGTTTTATCAACAGAACAGATTCGCAGTAACGGTTTAAAAATATATTTATTTTATTTAATATTTTAATAATTCGCGAGGTAAATTTATTTTAATAACATAAAAACATACCTCGACTCTAAAGATGGGTTGTCAGAAAATTTCAAATAAATTGGTAACGTAGAAATATGGTTTTATTCGTTTGGAACGAACCAAATTTATATTCACACACACACACACACACACACACATATGTATATATATATATATATATATATATATATATATATATATATATATATATATAGTGTTATAATGGAATAATTCCAGGAGGAAATCCGGGTATAAGAGCTCAATGTGGTAAACAGACCAATAGCATAAAAATATAACACGGAAATTACATAATTGTCGATACAATAATTTATTTCAACCTTATGGTATTTTCAAGCATCTAAGCTAGACAATTACATTTTTGATACAGAAATAAAGAAAGAAAAAGAAGAAGAGGGAATAAACTGACAATCGGCTGCGCGTAAGGGAAGGAGAAGAAGAAAAGAAAAAATAGGAAGAGAAGAGAGTGACCATCCGCTGCCTTTCATATGGTTTAATTTAGTGTAGACTCTAATAGAAAGAGAAGGGAAAGGATAGAAAATGAAGATTATACGCGCGTTATGGAGTTAATTTAGTCATGGAAAATAAGTCTATTAAAAGATATCAAAAAATTTATATACAAAGTTTTAAAACAATCTGTATGTTTTCATGTTAAAATTATTTTGAAATAAATATTATCTTATAATACGTTTAAACTTTCTATATTGTATTTGTAATATATTACTATGAATTGAAAAAATTGATTTTATGTAGTTAATATTTTATGTATTATTATGTAATTAATTTTATTGGTGATTATAGCGGTGGTTGTTATTTTGCTCACTAATCTTTCACTTCCTAATGGATTAAGATGCAGAAAATTGCATTATTAGTCGCGCCCAATTCCATAGGACGTATTTAGTTTCGGTTAATATATACTTTTATTCATTCCGTACACAAAAGTACTTTCATGCTCGCATAAAGAAATAAATAAATAAAATAGTTATTATTTTAAAGTTTTGTGTTAATTTATATTAAATCTAATAATGTGTAGTGGTAGTATTTGATCTTTTTGACTTGTATCAGTTTAATAACTAATGTATTATCTGCAGAAAAAAAATTCCTAATGCTATCTCATTTATTTATAAGTAATTTGGATAAACAGGTACTTCGGAATACGTACATCCAACTTAAATTAAGTTGGGTGTACGTATTCCGAAGTATATATATATATATATATATATATATATATATATAGTCATCGATATACAGCTCATAAGGGCGGCTTAAAAAGCAACTACCTCAAGCGCCAGGATCAAAACCCGGGCGCCCAAACGACAGTCGGTGCTTCTAACCGTTGCGCTGTAGGGATACTGCTATGCGGGCAGTGAATTAACAATGTTTTTTTTTAATTTGTTCAAAGTACCTAAGCCTAATTTGTTTAAACAAAGAGCATCGCTTCATATGCTAATGGAAATTTGTATATCACTTCCCAAATTCTCAACGTAAGATAGGGAGCATTATATATATATATATATATATATATATATATATATATATATATATATATATATATATATATATATATATATATATATAGGAGGGTAGAACAGTAGTCTAAAGAGCAGAGTGTATTTTAATGTGATAGTAAAATTACTAATGTAATTAAAATACAAGAAAAGAACAGTGCCCGTTGTAATTCAGATATATAATAAGCTCGATAGGCAAATATCCTAGAGCTACTTTAATATATATATTAATATGCTTGTCCGTACGGTGTCACGTAATCATGATCGCAAACATTAATTAATGAAACGCGTCATCATCATCGCAAACATTAATTAATGTGAATTATCTCCCTTTATTGTTCAATCTTTATTAGTTAAAAACCATTAAACCCTTTTATTTCCCAAAACTTCCCGAACAAAAAAATATATATATAAACTGTCTATTTATGGTTCCGGGTTATTTTAAAGACAATTATGCATAGAAGGTATCGTTCCACAGTTTAAATAGTATAGTATTTTACTTACATTTTCAACGATGTCTTCTGTTTATTATTGTAGTGTAATACGGAACGCTTATTCTATTTTATTCAGTAATAAATATACTTTTTACATTTAACGTTACGATTTCGTTTTTTTTTTACTATGCCACTTTATCTTTTTTATTTTTTTATTTACTTTTGAGTGAGCCTTACATAACAAAAAATATGTTCAGAAATAAATGCTACAAAAGTCAAGAATGACTTTATTAAATTAATCACCAAATTCACCATTCGCAAATACACTGAGTAACACAGAGTCAAAACATATTTTACGTCTTGTTCTGTTTTGTTTTTGTTTTACTGTATATCAATCCTTTTCCGTGTTATTTAATGCCGAATCGAGTAATTTTGTAACATTTATACAGCTTCACGTTGTTTACATACTTATTACTTATGTTTTGTTCGTTTTATTTTGCTTCTTTTACAGGCAGTCATCATCTTCTAATGCCCATCGATAGGGCATACATATTTAAATACTATAAAAAATGGACACAACAATTTTTTTTATATGAAATAAAACACTTTGTTTCAATACTTATGACTTAATTTATTTAAAGAAATATTTATTTCCTATTTAAAGATTTTCAGTATATTTAATTTAACTGAAGAAATATTTATTGTTCATTCATATATTTTTCCATTATCTTTATTACATTATTAGGTGAAGTTTCAGAATAGTTAACACCTCCTCCCCATATTAAGAATGGCTTTCAGCATGATTCTTACAATAGCGGTATCAAAGTTCTTATTTTAAAACAAATTTTAAAAAAAAAGATACAAGACCATTAATTTTTTTTTCATTAAATCGCTATTTAGGTGAAGGTTCAAAATAGTTAACCGTTCCCCCCATAACCGTTTTTTATGCAGTAAAATACTTTGTTTCAATAATTATGGTTTAAATAAATATTTATTCCTTATTTAAAGATTTTCAGTATATTATATTTAACTGAAGAAATATTTATTGTTCATACATATATTTTTCCCTTTTTTTTACATTGTTAGGTGAAGTTTCAGAATAGTTAACCCCCTCCCCATATTAAGAATGGCTTTCAGCATGATTCTTACACTAGTGCTATCAAAGTTTATTGATTTTTCTTATTTTAAACATTTTTTCATTAAATCGTTATTTAGGTGAAGGTTTAGAATAGTCAAACCCTCTCCCCTTATTAAGAATGGCATTTTTTGTTATTTCAGCATGATGCTTACATTTTTCTTAGTATAAAAAAAAGATACAAGACAATGTTAAGCTTCTTTTTGTATTATTAAAATGTTAAATCAAAGTTCGGAATAACTTTTACTTTATAGCCAATTAGCCAGCTATATTAAAATGTTATAGCATTTAATACCTAATAAGGTTTTCACTTCAATTGCCACATTGTAATCGTCTGTATTTTTGAGATGAGATGTTTCATTTATTGAGATTGTCAGACTGACTTCCTCGTCTTGATTGTCATAGTCACAACGTTTCGGCCGTTTTGCCCTCCGGCCTTCAGCAGGTGTTTTGTGTCATAGTGGCATATGGCCGAGTGGTCCTAGACGTTGTATCAAAGTTTACAGTTATCCAAAGGTGCTGAGTTCAATCCTGAACGAAGGCAGTGAAAAGTAACATTCAAAACAGAATAAGCAACTATGTCCCAGAGCCTAGCTGGAGTCCGAACACGGTACCCCCGTCATAATAATAAAGGGTTGGGTTCGAGACTCCTAACAAACGGCTCCTCAGTTCGATACAAAACACCTGATGAAGGCCGGAGGGCAAAACGGCCGAAATGCTGTGTCTATAACAAACAAGACGAGGAAGTCAGTCCGACAATCTCAATCAATGAATTTCTTACTGATGTGTTTTAAAAAATTTTAACTACCGTGGAATTTCCACGGGTGCTGCTAATATTTAGTAATGTGATTAATAATTTAAAATTCAAATTAAAAATTAAACATCGGTTTCATAAGAAGGATTACAACATTTTTATGTAATGTACATTTTGTTGCAATTTAAAAACATTACCTTTCATCTTTGTAAAGTTTATAAACGTGCACTTTGAAGATAAATAAATTTCAAATTGAATATTTAGCTTTATTTTTAAAGCCTATAGTAAAACATTTTGTTTAACAATTTTCATGCCTTGGATGAAATGCTTTTCTAACTTGTATATATATATATATATATATATATATATATATATATATATATATATATTAAAATTTTCCCTCATATCCAGGTAAATTAGATTTAGCATTTCCAGTGTTCAGACCTAAAATTGACGGAGGAATTTGGTAGAATTTGCAAAGGTGAACTTTTTTAACTTTGACCTGTTGGCAGCAAAATGTTCGTCCCAGAACTACTTTAAAAGCTTGCTGCATGTCTGAATACCCTTTATGTAAAATTTCAAATGTTTAAACCCCAAATTGGATTAATTGTTTGCTACATACCGCAAAAGTCAAATTATTTGAACTTTGTACTTTAGAAGCACAATTTTCGGCCAAACACCGATTAAAAAGCTTGCCCTATGTCTGAATACACTTTATGTAAAATTTCAAATGTTTAGACCAATAATTGACTGAGACGCTGTTTTTTTGTTGTTAATTTGACCCCAATTTTCACTCCTTAACATTTATTGTTTTTGGCTCAAATTGAATTAAAAAGTTTGATTGATGTCCGAGTAACCTACATCCAAAATTTCAAGTGTATTAACCCAAGATTTGAAGAGGAGTTTGGTAGAAATTTCAAAGGTAAAATCGTTGAACTTTGATTTCTTGACAGATAAATTTCTTGCTGAAGTCCGATTAAAATATTTTCCATATACCAATGCCACCTTATCTCAAATCTCGAGTCTGTAGACTGAAAATTGACAGAGTAATTTGGTAGGGAAATCTACACAAACACACAGACAATTCCACATTCATATATATATATATATAGAGAGAGAGGGAGAGAGAGAGAAAGAAAGTAAGAGAGAGGAAGAGAGAAAGATGCTGAAGCTTAGGTATTTAAACATCCGTTTCAAATATATCTGTAAAGATCTCTGATGTAGTGAAACGATCTGTGATTGAATGTGTATATATATATATATATATATATATATATATATATATATATGTGTGTGTGTGTGTGTGTGTGTGTGTGTGTCTGTGTCTGTCTGTGTGTGTGAGTGTGTGTGTTTCTGTGTCTGTGTTTCTGTGTCTGCGGGTGTGTGAGGGAAAGAGATGCCGAAATTTTAAACATTTACGTATTCCTTTCAAATATATCTCTAAAGATCTGACCTTATCAATCGATAGAACCAATTCGCAAAGCAGGAAAAAAAGTCTTGAAGATTTCGCTTTTCTTCGCAAAACAAAAGAGACAGATTATCATTATTCTGGAACGGAAAGAGTACAAAAGAGATTCGCCGGTGGCTTAACGTATTTCTTTCTGTTCATATCCCTCTTTTTTCCCCCACGACGCCAACCTTTGTTCTAAAGTCAAACGAAGGTCGATTTCACTTTGAGATGTCGCGAAGGAGATTCGCTATCGAGATTAGAGTCGCCGATATAAAAGAAAATGAACAGGTTGTCGTCATTGCAACACGCACTATCACGTCTGTAGATTTATCTCGTTTTCAAAGTTCGATTCTGTGTATAATGTGGATTTGACGGCATATCAACACTTTCGAATGATTGAATAAAGAATTTGGTATTTTAGTAAAATGATTTCATGCTTCAAGTGCTCTATATCCTTATATTTCTTGTGTTTGGTCTGCTTGTTTAGTAGAGGAATTTGTGGGATTTGTTTTAGGCTTATAAAAATAACGTTCGACTAACTACAACCACTACTTATGGTTTCACCAACTTTTTATATGTGCTTAAATCTAAACGCAGAGTCTATGAGAAAAACTGCTCTTCTCGTACTGCTCGCCTTTGGAACACTGTTTCGCTGGCTTGATTCTTGGGTGAAAACCAGATGGAAGATTCAAATCCAATGCAAACAAGTTCCTGTTAAGCCGACCCCATACATAATCCGATTCAAACCAACTTATACCACTACAACCTTATTAACCTTTATCCTCGAATGACTTTAGGGCTTGGACAAGTTGTAACCCCCAAGTAAAAAAAAAATAGCTATTTTGCAAAGGAATAATGAAAAAATAACAATTCATGGTGCATTTTTAATTAAGACGCTTATATATTTAAGCCTATCTGATGTTTAAATGGTGACCGATCATGGGTGGCCTTTTCATTAGTGTCCTTCTTATTAGTGTCCTGGTCATAAGTTCCCTATATCTTAAGTGCCCCAAATCTTATGTGTACCTTTTCATTTGTGTATCTAATGTCTGTTTTGGTGATGTGACCCTCCGTAAGGACAGAATAGTGATCTCAACCGTAAATAAAAAGCTCATAGCAACCAACATTGTTTTGCTAAGTCTAAAAATATGAAAGATAAACTTAGTCCCATTTATTACAATTAAAATTTATTACAATTAAAATTGATTACAATTACACTTTATTACAATTAAGATTTATTACAATTAAACTTTATTACAATTAAAATTTACTACAATTAAAATTTATTACAATTAAAATTTGCAATAAATGTTATATAGCCGTCACAAATAAACATACAAAAAAAAATTAAAACGATTTCAAACGAAGCTTTAAATTAATAAAATGTATATCTTCGTCAAAATAAAAAGAGTGCATGAAAATAAAATTTTAAACGATTCAGGGCCATCTTTCGTATAATAAAACATACATCTACGTCAAAATAAAAAAGAGCATAGGCAAATACAATTTTAAACGATTCATAGCTTTTATATAATAAAAATTACATTTACGTTAAAATAGAAAAGAGGGTATGCCAATAGACATTTACTCTATGCACTGTAATCAGATAAAATTTAATTGACAATGCTTCAATTATTTAAAAATTTATTTGACATTATTTCGATGATTTATGAATTTATTTGACCTTATTTTGATTACTTAAAAATTATTTCACCTTATTTCGATGATTTATTAATTTATTTGACATTATTCCGATGATTTATAAATTTATTTGACATTATTTCGATAATTTAAAAATTTATTTGACACTATTTCGATAATTTAAGAATTTATTTGACATTATTTCGATAATTTAAACATTTATTTGACACTATTTAGATAATTAAAATGGTATTTGAAATTATTTCGATAATTTAAAAACTTATTAGACATCATTGCGATAATTTAAAAATTAGTTTGACCTTCGATTACTTAATAATTTATTTGACAATATTTCGATAATTTCAATATTTCTCTGACCTTATTTCGAAGATTTAAAAATTTATTTTACTTAATTTCGATTATTTAAACATTTATTCTAACTTTTTTTAGATGGTTTAAATGTCAATTTGATGATTTAAGAATTTATTTTACTTAATTTCGATTATTTAAACATTTATTCCAACTTTTTTTAGATGGTTTAAATGTCAATTTGATGATTTAAAAATTTATTTTACTTAATTTCGATTATTTAAACATTTATTCTAACTTTTTTTAGATGGTTTAAATGTCAATTTGATGATTTAAGAATTTATTTTACTTAATTTCGATTATTTAAACATTTATTCCAACTTTTTTTAGATGGTTTAAATGTCAATTTGATGATTTAAAAATTTATTTTACTTAATTTCGATTATTTAAACATTTATTCTAACTTTTTTTAGATGGTTTAAATGTCAATTTGATGATTTAAAAATTTATTTTACTTAATTTCGATTATTTAAACATTTATTCCAACTTTTTTTAGATGGTTTAAATGTCAATTTGATGATTAAAAAATTTATTTTACTTAATTTCGATTATTTAAACATTTATTCCACCTTTTTTTAGATGGTTTAAATGTCAATTTGATGATTTAAAAATTTATTTTACTTAATTTCGATTATTTAAACATTTGTTCCAACTTTTTTTAGATGGTTTAAATGTCAATTTGATGATTTAAAAATTTATTTTACTTAATTTCGATTATTTAAACATTTATTCCAACTTTTTTTAGATGGTTTAAATGTCAATTTGATGATTTAAGAATTTATTTTACTTAATTTCGATTATTTAAACATTTATTCCAACTTTTTTTAGATGGTTTAAATGTCAATTTGATGATTTAAAAATTTATTTTACTTAATTTCGATTATTTAAACATTTATTCCAACTTTTTTTAGATGGTTTAAATGTCAATTTGATGATTTAAAAATTTATTTTACTTAATTTCGATTATTTAAACATTTATTCCAACTTTTTTTAGATGGTTTAAATGTCAATTTGATGATTTAAAAATTTATTTTACTTAATTTTGATTATTTAAACATTTATTCCAACTTTTTTTAGATGGTTTAAATGTCAATTTGATGATTTAAAAATTTATTTTACTTAATTTCGATTATTTAAACATTTATTCCAATTTTTTTAGATGGTTTAAATGTCAATTTGATGATTTAAGAATTTATTTAGCTTTATTTCGATGATTTAATAATTCGTTAAACCTTATTTTGACGATTTAAAAATAGTTTTACTTTTTTCTGATTATTTAAGAATTTGCTTGTGCTTATTTTAATGATTTAAAAAGTTGTTTTTTTTTCGATTATTAATGTATTTGACATTATTTAGATAATTTACGAATATATGTGACCGTATTTTGAAAATTTAAGAATTTATTTGACATTATTGCGATTAATTAATATTTTATTTGTCTTTATTTCGATGAGTTAAACCCATATTTGACTTTTCTTGATAATTCAATAATTTAATTGACCCTATTTAGATTATTTAAGAACAAATCGAAAACGCATTGTTGGTTTATTTTCTCTTTAGGTTACTGTACCCAAATAAAAAAAAAAGTACACTAAAGACTCAGGATACTTAACGCCTAAAACAATTAAGAGCAGGACACTAATGACGTAAATCTGTTTAATCACTGGTTATCTTGACAGTCCCGTAAGTAAGTAACGCTAAACAGTTGGGTGTCTGTTAATTTCATAAAAATGTATAAGTTTAGATGAGAAAATGATTACGAGATTTATGAAAAACTGACTCTTATAGCAACCAAAAATAGTACAATTTCATCAGTCTTCCACGAGCCTGAAAATAACTTAATCCTCAACACATTTTATTATTTATGAAAATTTCTCAGGACAAGGCATAAAACCACTCGATGTAACGAGCTAAAAATCACTGCTCTATGTTAAGAAAACAACTCGTCAATGATAAGTATTGAATGGATAGATTTACACCTAGAAAAGCAGCAATTTGCCCTCCTTTTTCAGAAACATAGCACAGAGTGTGAGGACCAAGGACAATATAGAGAAATCGAGTGTCAGAACTGATATCATCATGATATCGTAGGACCTTGAAGATTCTATTCTTGGAATTGCTTTCCCGAATATTTATCTAGTCAGATTTTTTTAAAGAAATGCATTAGGTACTTGCGGACGGGAATACGTGAAGATTGCTATCAACCTGAGTTAAAGTAATTTTTGCGGAACGAACTGAATTCGAATTGGGACACGCCGGTCGTCACTTCATGTCGTTAACCACTAAACCAAGGCAATCTACCTAATGACTGCATAAAGTAAATGTAAGGCCTATTTTTTACTTCTCTAACAATTCAATAAATAGGAAGAGATGAAAAATATAACACCAAAATTAAAAAAAAACATTAGCCTTGCAAATTAATAAATAAAACAGCAATAAGTAGTAGGTGAAAGGCATTATATATTCATTCATTCATTCATTCAAGCTGAATGCTACGTAGTACAAACATTGGCTATTTTTTTTTTACAAAGGCATCACCACATTATCAAGGCCCAGAGGCCACTCAATGATAAGGGTTAAAGAGTGTACAGTAGAAATTGGACAATATAGTAATCATTAGTAATGAAAATTTGGTAAATTTGATAACTTATATGGAACGGCTCATCAAGAACTTATTTACTTTAGACTTGAACACAACCATATTGTAGTCAGCCGGAAAGCAGGAAAACGGAAGACAATTCCACAGGCGAGCAGTTCTAAGAAAGAAGCTTTGTTCATGGAATCTACGTTTAGGTTTAGGCACAGATAAAGAGTGGGGGAATTATTGATAGTGTTTACAGCTAGACGAGTGTTTCTTGTGAAAGTTTGGCGAGGGAGGACCATAGATTTAAGCTCAGTCGAACACTTTCCATGAAAATAACGATACATCAGAGACAAACTCGCAACATCTCTTCTGTGAGATAGAGGTTGCAAGGAGGAGAAAAGGACATCTCCTACGAGGCTACGAAGTCTATTTTGAACTCTATCAAGGCAGGACAAGTCCTTTCTAGCAGCTCCTGCCCAGATGTGGCAACAGTATTCCATCCTTGGACGTACCTGGCTCTTATATAGATAGAGAATAGCATCAGCAGTGAGATATTTACCGGATCGATAGAAAGATCTCACCATTTTCCCAGCGGCCTTGGCAACAGATTTGATGTACGTGTTCCATTTAAGATCAGGAGTAATGGTCAAGCCCAGAAGCTTGTCAAAACTTGAGGCCTCCAGAAGACGAGAGCCATTCATTTCAATTGATGCCAAATGTGGATTAGAATGTTGATGATGTAAGGAGAGAAGCTTGGTTTTAGATGCATTAAAAGTAACCAGCCACTCCTTTCCCCCATTGTACTACGTGCAACATTTATGAATTCATTGTTGCTCATTATTTTTAATATTGCCCAGGTGTTCAAACTGTCAACTTACGTTTCCTTCTGGCGTCCTTTGCTTCTTCAACCTTCTATAGGCAAACTAATTTGTACCCCCTCGACGTAAATACCCCCAACAAACCCGACAAGCTGCAAATCCCACCTTTTCACAGTTGAGATCCCTAGATGTAATAGAGTCTTCTACTTCAGTAGTTTCTTCCCCAGAACCGCTAAACTTTGGAATTCCCTTCCGGGTTCCTGCTTCCCTAACTGTACTAACATGCAGAAGTTCAAGTGTAACGTGAACCGACATAGTACCCCTGTAGCTTATGTCTCTGACAGGAGCCCCCTACATCAAAGTGGCAATGCGCCTTGTTTGGGGTGAAAATGTAAAAAAAAGTGTTATCCTTCATTTCTGTAGACATGATACACGAATCTTTCTTTGTGTTTCGCATTGTTCTTATTACATGCTTTTCTGTGTTTGCCATTTCGACTGTCCTGAGTCGTTTTCTTTTCTGTCTTGGATATCTTCAAAATTCTCCTCAGGAACTAAATTCCAGATATCTCCTGTCTCCTATTCGTGCTGTTGGTGAGTGCCCAACACTCACAACCGTATAAATATCCAGAAGATATCTCACTACTGATGCAATTCTCTATTTGTATAACAGCCAAGTAGGTCCAAGGAGGCGTGCTGCTGCCTATCCTGCCTTGACAGAGTGCAAAATAGATTCGTGGCTTGGTGAGGGATGCCCTTTTTTCTTCCCTGCAACCTCTCTCCCACAGAAGAAACGTTGCGAGCCTGTCTTTGTTTTATCGTTATTTCCATGGCACGTGCTCGTCTGAGCTCCAATACCTGGTCTCCCTTCGAGAATCTTTCACGGTAAACACCCGTCTAGTTGAAACTACTGTCATTAATTTCCCCACTCTTTATCTGTGCCTAAATCAAAACGTAGATTCCATGAGCAGAGCTTCTTTCTTAGAAGTGCACGCCTGTGGAACTCTCTTCCGTTATCCTGTTCCCAACCTAACTAAAAATAGGATGTCTTCAGGTCCAACATAAACAAATTCCTGACAAACCGCTCTTAAGTAAGACACCCTATCCAATATCCAATACTAATGATTACTACAATACTATCTCATTGATTATTGTACACGAAATAACCCTTATCCCCGAGTGGCTTCCGGGACTTGATAAGTGGTGACCTCCATGTAAAAAAAAGAACATACATCACAAAGATTCGTAATATTCTTTATTTCTTGTCAATTTTAATGGTTTGTTTTGGCATAAGAAAATTCTTTTGAATGCGACTTCAAAAGAATGGCATCGTCATATATTAAATGTCACTGCTTCAACAATATTTTCTCACAGAAAGCAATAGTTTATCAATATAGTAGCAGACCGCCTGCTATTGCCCGGCCGTAAAAAACGCTTAAATCTTATATATCTTTTAATGCAGATTTCATATTTGTTATTATATTTTATTGGACCCATTATGTAGAGAGGATTAAAACAGTTTAAAAAAAAAATGAGTCGTACGCCATCACCGAGAATCGAAACCAAAACGCTAAGCTTACGATTCATTTTTTCTTTTGGCGTTAATGCCCGAGCTATGAAGACGCTGCAAGGCTAAAACTTAAAACATGAACCAATAGCTATAGCATGCATATTTGTAAAGCCGTCGTCTGACCTTCACCTTGCAATTTCAATCTTTTTTTAAAAATTATTACTCTTTTGCACCGATTTTCTCCGGTTAAAACACAAATATAATTTTTTTTATATGTTCGAATACCCTATATATGAAGTTTCATGTCTGTAAACCAAAAACTGACAGTAGTAATAGTAGGAATATTGAGATTTGGGAAAACATGCATAAATGTACGTGTTTTCTTTTGAAAAAATGAATCGGCTTCATCAGGGTTCGAAGCTACTCATATATAAGGGTTAATCGTATATAAGGGTTACTCCTATGTAAGGGTTACTAAGTTGCATAGTAGATATCGCGAGGGTTTGAACGATTGTTTTACATGGTTAAGAAACTGATTGTTTAAGTAGACTTCAGAACAAGTATTCGATTACATTGAAATTGAAACGGTAATGTTATACTGAGCCGGGAATTAGTCCCATGGTACTGTGTAGCACATACTGGTAGTTTTAGGAAATACATGTTGTTTTTTGAAGTTCCATTAAGATCTCGATACACTGAGAGAGAAGTAACATTTAATTATAGTGGTTGTAGCTAAACGGGATTTTTGTGAATGTTTTACGGGGGGGGCATAAAATGAAGCACAGTTGCGCACATGTCATGAAAGTAAGGAGTGGGTAGAGAAAGGGGAATCAGTGTTAGAAGGGGAGAGTGTCTACTAGATTTCAGAGTCAGTCTTGTATTTTGCCAATGCATGGTAGGATGCTCTTAGCGACACCTCCCCAGAACTAGCAGCAGTACTTCGTCTCAGGGCGTATAGGTTCAAAGGTTTGTTTGTGTCTTGAAGTTTTAACCTATGTTAAGTGTAATTGTCTGTTGCTTTGTTTGCTTGTAAGAGAGTTCAGCAAGTGCAGTCATTTTGGCGGCAGATGTAAAGTCGATTGAAAACACGTCTCCAGAGAACGGAGCGTTCATAAGAAACAGAAAAAAGATAAACGAGTTTTAAATAAAATCATTTTCGGTGGCGAGGGGGGGGGCAATTCTTTATTCTGCGAGAACAACAATATCTTCATCAGCTTTTGTGAAGTTCGAGGCATCGCGTGTACAATGCAGTTCTTCCTGGTTTGCTTTTGCTCAGAGTGTGTTTTCTCTACACAAATCTATACAATTATAAAACACTGTTAAGCTTACTGTCCGGTTTCTGACTTCCGGTTTAAAACAAATTGTCTGCTCACCTATTTTATGAACGCACTGCTTTGTCCGATATTAACAGCCACTGCTGCTATTCAAAGCATACACAAGGTCAACAATATTTTTTTGTTTTAACCTATTTTTACGTGTGTTCCCTACAAATAAATGTAATTTAAACCGCGTTGGACAAAAAAAAACATGAGTTAAATACAAATATACAATATATAACTATAATCATATTTATAACCATATTTACTGATTTTAGTAGCACTCCTGTGGATTTTGACGATTTTTTCAAGCCTTACTTAAAAATTATTTCTCTTCAAGGATTGGAGGAGGTAGAAACTTAGTTTTAGGAGTTCTTTTAGTACTTAATACTCCTTAATTTTTATTAATGCTTGCAGTAGTGCTCTAGTTGTTTCCTGAGTTTTATTGTTTTTCACTCATCACTAATAAAACGTTTTCTCAAAACAATAAAAGACAATATAATCTCTAAATCGTTTTTCATTGGGGAAAAGACTAAGCTCGACAGACATCGTCTGTCTTAGCGACAATCTTTCATTCTGGTTTAGTATCTTACTCACAAGTGACTTCATACCTTGTCAGGAGCGATTTCCACTATATTAAAAAGCAACTGCTACATTTAATTTCAACCAAATATGGTAGACGTAATTTATTCATAACTTTCGCATGCAATTGAACGTTTCCTGAAATCAAAGAGAAACTTCCACTTGATCACAAACCAGAACATAGACATGATCTCTTAGCGCCATTTTTCCACTTGGAACAGGTTAAATTAATGCGTCTAATAAAAGAAATCCCGCATATAGAAAATTTCGCTGTTCAATGTATTTAATGTGAGATCGAAGAAAAACGGATTAACTCATCTATTAGAAAATGATCATCCAATTTCGTACTGACCATGGAGCTTTATATCGGTTAGTTGAATAAAACCCTGTGTAGCAATATGAATATTTGAGCAAGACACTTACGGAGTGTTTTCAATATTTCCAGCCTTCTGTTTTGTAAGTTCTCGTAGAATCCTGTAAAATTCAGTATGTTACTGCCATGCATCAAATGAGATGGCCGACACATTTTTTTATGATTCCAGGTTATAATAAACAAAATTGGAATACAACATATTACCACATATTCAAACCTGATTGTCACAGCTGATGGATTTCAAAAATGCAATCTAGACGTGAAGACACCGAGGAAAAACGATATGCATTAAACTTCCGTTTTAAACTTGATAAAAACGCCAAAGAAATTTATGAAATACCTCAGATTGTTTCTGAAGCATCTTGCAAAAGCAAGCATCAGTTTCTGAGTAACGATAAATTAAAGGACAGTGTGGGATGATGGCAGATGTAGCAAGAATAAGGAAGCTAGAACGTCAGAGTTGATCGGACAAATAAAAAATTTCATTGTATATTTATAGAAACAATAAGTGCACAGTGTGTCAGTGTGTGGATGCTCTTAGCGACACCTCCCCAGAACTAGCAGAAGTACTTCATCAAAGGGCGTATGGATTCAAAGGTGTGTTTGTATCTTGAAATTATTCGCGTGGAACTGAAGATATGGAAGATTTACGCGAAGTTTGTGTCAAGGGTGCTGAGAGCTCACATACTATTTGACCAAGATGTACATAGACAGTTCCCCACCCTCCCTATAGTTCAGACCTTGCTTTGTGTGACTTTTGCTTATTCCCTAAACTCAAGGAAAACTTGGAGGCTATTATTAAGAGACAACTGAGAAGATGAAAGTGGCTGCGACGAGGATCATGACATGCTCACACACGAGGACTTCCATGGGGCTTTCCAAAAATTGTTGGAACGGTACGACAAATGCATAGCAACTGGGGGAAAGTCCTTCCAAGGGAACTAGAGTTTCATTTCTTTATATCAAAAAAGTGCCTGTAAGAAAACTGTTTGGAAACTTATCAAAGGCATTCCGTATGTGTGAATATATCCAGCTATTGCATCTTATTCTGTTTTGTTTTAGTGTGAGTACGCAGCATTAGTTATTTTAATTGAGCGTAAAAAACAAACAACAACTGTCTTTATTTTATCGTTATTTCTATAGCAAGTGCTCGTCTGAGCTCTAATCTCTGGCCCCCCTCGCCAATCTTTCACGATAAACACCCGTCTAGCTGAACTCACTGTCAATAATTTTCCTCACTTTTTATCTGTGCCTAAATCAAAACGTAAATTCCATGAACAAAGCTTCTTTCTTAAAAGTGCACGCCTGTGGAACTCTCTTCCGTCTGCCTGTTTCCCACCTGACTACAAATAGGATGTCTTAAATTTTAACATACATAATTTCCTGACAAACCGCCCCCTTAAGTAAGACACTTTATCAAATCTCCAATACTAACGATTACTACGATACTATCGCATTGATTACTGTACACGCAATAACCCTTATCCCCGAGTGGCTTCCGGGCCTTGATAAGTGGTGACTATCATGTAAAAACAAAGCAATATCCTGAATTGCAAACTCCTTCAAAGAAAAATATGATGTATATTATGAAACGCTTAGAGCACTAAATTCATGTATATCCTATATTTATATAATAAACGAAATAAATCGCTTCATAACCAAAATCTATCCGTATACGTACCATGTACGCCTTAAATTGAAGTACTGTTGCCACATCTGGGCAGTAGCTGCTGGGTGCGCCCTATCCAGCCTTGAAAAATTTCAAAGCCAGCTTCGAAATCTAGTAGGTGATGCCCTTCTCTCTTCCATGTAACATCTTTGCAATAGAAGAGACGTTGGGAGCCTGTATCTGCTCGATCGTTCTTTTCATGGCATGTGCTCGACTGGACTCTAATCTATCCTCTTGCCAATTTTTTGCTAAAACACTCGACTAGCTACAACCACCCTCTATCACTGCCTAAATTGAAACACAGATTCCTTGTACAAAGCTTCTTTTCCAGAACTGTCCGCCCACGGAACACTGTTCCGCTGTTCTGCTTCCCGGATAAATACAACATAGTAGCCTTAAAGTCCAATGTAAACTAGTTATTGATGAGTCGTCCCCATAAATCAAATACTACTCGATTATCAGCATTGATGATTACTACACTAATATAGTCATTAATCCTTATCCTCGAGTGGCCTTCGGGCTTTGATAAATAGTGACTCCCAAGTAAAAAAACTGTGCTTATTTGTTTTTGAACTTAATATGTCTGCAACACCACGCATTCATTTCCTCTTCTCTTGTAATTTTTTTTAGGAAAAGATTATATATTTTTTGGATTATTTAAATTATTGTTCTAGTCTTTAGTTTTTTGTCACACATGTCGGTTGATTTAATCTCTGACTTGTCTCAGATCGATCTTGTTGACCTCTAATTCACGGTAATTTCAAGGAGTTCTGAACGGAAGTGTCCATTTAGTCGACGAAGAAACCATTCTCTCATTCTCTCAGCCACGACTAAACAGATGTCTTGAATATTTGGTCATTGTATTTTAAGCGTCACCTGCACTGAGGATTAAACCATCAACGTCTCGATGAGTATAACTTACAATTGAATATGACGGGAAATTTACTAACTATTCCCCGGCTCTTATATTTCATCAGAAACACTCTCGAATTTGAAAAGAGACGAACCTTGTGAAAATAAGACGAATTACTTTTTCGTTTCATATTTCTTAATAATTATTTTTAAGGATTAGGGAATTCTTCACCAAATAAGTGACAGCAATTTTTTACACACATTTTATTAGCAACTACTCTCGACAACAGTTACAGAATGTTAATGTTTCACGGCATTATAAGAAAACGAGCAGAGTTTTGTCCAGATACGCAAACGCGCGCTTCACATTCGCCATCATCAAATAAATGTTAACATATTGTAGTAGTGTCAGTAAGTTAGAAGCGATTTTTTCTTGCTATTGATTTTCTGATATTATATTTTTAAACTAAATCATTATATATATATATATATATATATATATATATATATATATATATATATCTGACATATCGCGAGGAATGTTCTGACTAATCATGGAATAATGAAATACTTGATTAGTTACCGAATACGCGAGCGCGGGATTACGTTGCGGTTATTTCAGGAATGATAGAAAATCAGCTTGAATGTAAAATAAATGTTTTCGATCCTTAAAAACCTCAAAGGTGGCGGCCATTTTTTTACACTCTTTTAATAACAACAAACCACCGCAACTCTCCATAATGTTAGTTCTTTTTTTCCTGCCGCAAGAGAAAGAAACAAAGATTTGTTCAGAGAATTAAACGAACGCTTCAAAATCCTGAGAAATAAACAAATGTTCGCTTGATGTTTAATCGTCTGAGACGATAAGCTTTGTTTGTTGTTGTTTGTTTGTTTCTTTGTTTTTTTTTTGTTTTGTTTTGTTGTTTTTTTTATCACACAAGTAGTAGCCACGCTAGACATCATCAAATAGTTCTCTTTGAGAACAACTTGCGGCGTTCTCTGGAGTCTAGGTAAGAAAAGTCTCCTCATATTTCCAGTACTCTCCTTCTCTTTCGATAACCGTTGCAAAAAGTTTGCGCTATCGACACAGCCGCTTATCATTGATTTCGCGTTGGCAGCGACCATTGGTCTTCGCTGTAATTTGGATGGCAATAAGCCTCCCAAAGATCACAATCAATTTTGCGCTCAACCAGCGTTTTCTCTCCTCGGTCTTTCCATTTTTCTTTGTCTCTTTCACGTATTTGATGCACTGCCAGATTATGGTGACAAACACACACATAAAAAGAATGGCGGTATCTTACAATCATACCGTTACAGTTTGCATGAATCCATGTGATATTCCTTTGCGTTTTACGTCTGTAGCCGTTTGGTGTGTCCAGTTTGTGTCTGTAATTTATGTTTGGTTAGTTGTTTTTGTTTTACGGCATATCAACCTTTTTCAGGTTATTTAATGTCGAATCTAGTTATTTTGAGGAACCATTCTTAATGGAGGATATTTGTTTTTTTAAGTCGGATTCTATTTAACCCATAGTTGGGACCCTAACAGGTACTACCACTCCGGGTAAGAGTGGACCTGAGAGCAATGGCAATTAAAGGGTGGCTCCAGACTCCCCAACGCCGGCAAGGTGGGAGATCACCATCGGATATAGTTTTAGGTCATATCCAGGACCGTAGTTTATGTTTGTTAATATAAACATCCATTTATATTTCCGCGGTTTTTGTTCGGTTTACCATATATACTCAGCCATCCTTCTTATTCCACTCTCTTCCATTCTTTTTCCAAAGTTTTTCGGTATCGTTCCTAGTGCTCTTACTATTAGTGATAATATCTTGACTTTCTTCATTTTCTAGACCCCCCCCCGGGGCTTTCTGGTCAGTTCCATGTATTCGTCCCTTTTCTTTGTGAGCTTGATATTCACTTTGGGCCTGCTGAGACGGCAAAATCTACACTCTAATCGGATGTTTCCTGTTTGTTTACTATTACGATATCTGATCTTTTTCCTTTGATAATATATCCTTTTGTATATCCATGCCCCATAGAATCCTGTGACTTTCATTTTCCAGTACTGCTGAAGATTTGTGCTTGTACCATTTGTTTGCATGTTCGAAATGCAGTCATTTGCATAATTGCAAGTGTACTGCCTTCATCTACTTTATCATGTTTATTTTATACTAGCATTTCAGCCCGGCGTTGCCCGGGTGTTTTAAAGTGTATGTTGAGCAGAAAAAAAAGGCGGTCAACTTTTTAACTTTGACCCCTCTTATGACCCCTTAAAATGTATTCTTTTGAGCCCAAATAAGGGTATTAACTAAGATCTACGTCCAAGAAACCTCTTTCTAAAATTTAAAGTGTTTAGACCCAAAATTGTCGGAGGAATTTGGTAGAGTTCTCAAAGGTCAAATCACTGAACTTTGGCCCCTTAACAGCTAAATTTCTTGCCAAAAACCAATCACAAAGATTTTCCCAAATCTCAGTACCCTGTATATCAAGTTTCGAGTCTGTAGACTTAAAATTGACAGATTTATTGTGTAGGGAAATGTACACACACACGCAGAAACACAGACATACACATAGACACGTCCACCTTTATAGATTTATAGATAGATAGAGTCTTTTTTAGCTAGTTTGCTTATGTGATTTACTGTTTCGTCTATTTGTCCATAGAGTCTATATTTGGTGTTTTCTTTTGTCTTGTCGCGTTATCTCATGTCACTGTTATTAAGGATTCAGTTTCCCTGTTGATGTTTCCTTTTTGTAATCATTTATTAGTGTTTTCGTTAATCTCATCTTTTGTAATCCTTATGAATTATCCATGTAACTGTTTCTATTCCCATTTCTCTTTTCTCGTTTTATTCCTCGTCTCCTTTTCTATTGTGTTTTTCTCCAGTGTTTTTTGCTGCAGTAATTATTCTTTTGGCGTTCTTCATAATGTAGTTTTCTAATTCTTTTTCTTCTAGTGATATATAGACGGTCTTCTATACAAACCGCCTTTCCTTTAAACATAGAGTAGGTCAATATCTTGTATTGCTTGTAGCCATGTGCACGGCCATGAATTTTGTAGTCTTCTGGTCGAGGTTCCTTAGTTCTGGTTTTGCCCAGCTCATAATCGGTCCAGAGTATATTACTAGTGAAATTGCCAACGCGTTTATACCTTTAATTAGGTGTCTACTATAGAGTTTAGTTTCGAGGTGTTTTCTTGTTATTCTGAGGTATTATTTTCCAATTTTTTTCTGTTTTTTAAAGCATCATCATCATCATCATCATCATCATCATCATCATCATCATCATCATCTATGTATATCAATACAAAAGCGTGTGTTTTTCTCGCTTACATCCGGGTCGTTTAATTGCTTTGATCTATTTCTTGTAATAAATTATTTTACCAAGATTTCTGGTTTCGGTTTGGACTCTAGCTTATGGCACTTAAATCATTTGTTTTTTTATAAATAACTTTATCAAGACTTTTTCATAAGTTTTGGTTTTGGTTTCGATAATGGCTGAAGGAACTCAAATTCTCTCTCTCTCTCTCTCTCTCTCTCTCTCTCTCTCTCCCTATATATATATATATATATATATATATATATATATATATATATATATATATATATATATATTTCATAAGTTTTAATTCGGTTTCGATTCAAGCTAATGCAGCCAAGTCATATGGATATTTTTTTTTTAAATCGCAACTTTATAACATATAAAATCGATAGAATATTTATTCTATAATACTTACATACAAAATATGCAAGAATTAAAATATCATATTTAAGCATACTTTACAATCGGGTTATACCGGGTGTTCGTGCTAGCTTAGATAAATACTTGTGCAGTTGTAACAAAAAAAGCTACAATGATATCAGTGCGTATTCATTTACCCTTAAGATCTACGGAATGTCATCATCAATATATTACATATGAATGAGTCCCCTGTGGAATTTCCACGAGTCCCGCTAGTTGTTGATGTTGTTATTATTATTATTATTATTATTATTATTATTATTCCATAGCAGTTGAAGCTTTACGTTGTTTTAGGTTGGATTTGTTTCTTTAACTTTAAGCGTTAACGATGTACCTTTACAAACTTGTTGTTCCTAACAGGCAGGCCTTTTGCATAATTAGAAAATAAAGTTTCTCATTAATCTGATTAATCCTTGTATGGTGACTTTCCGTTATAATCCCTATTGCAATTCATATTCTTTTTGGAACAAGTATATCCGTTATAATTCAAATATGGATGTGTACACGGACTGTGTGTTGCGTCTGTAGAACGATATCTTCAAAATATATGTGTCATTTTGTGGATCTATACATTTAAAACATTTGGCCCATTGGAGACATCATATTTAGTTTTAGTTGCTACCGGGTGAAAATTGATAATAAAATGGTGGAATTTGACCGGCGTAAGTCGACGTAAAGTGCTTTTCTACGCATGTGCAAATACAGTTCACCTCCAACATACGAGCTACCCGAGTTACGAACAATTTGAGATACTAGACGGCTTCAGAGCAAGAATCCTTCCCTACAGATTAGCGAAAATCCACGTTATGAGTTTTCAGATGCAACCGCTTGGTGGTCGAGTGTGTCGTGTTTCACTGCGTCTCCTTAATGGTGGCATTTTAATTCGAGACACGAGCTTCATCCGGGAACGAATTTTTTCGCATGCCGGGGACCACTGTATATATTTATTTCTTTAATAATGTTACTTTAGCAAATTCTGAATGCATATACGTTCATATCAAACTGTAATTCTGGAGAACTACACGTTTTGGTTTCGATTCTAGCTGATGGCATGAACGCCATATTTTCTGGGTTTTTTTTTCTGAAATCACTATTATATATTGGCTGCAATGAAATAATCGATAGCAACATTTGTTTCATAATAATAAATACGAAATCCTTATGAAAAAATATCATATTTACGAGTATAACGAAATAAGTAAACAAAAACATGATATTTTATGTAAATACAAGCAGGGTGACCCGAGTTTGCCCAGAATTGAATGATGATCAACGAATGTGTCACACTCCCATATTTTTATTGTCAGCGAAGTCGATGAAATAGACTACTTTTTAATGAAATCGATTGATTCCTGCTGAAATTCGGAACCCATCACGATGCAAGCTTCACATGCGTCCCGGAGTGACTAAGTTCACAATTTATTGTAATGTACACTGTAGAGAACCTACTGTTACAAGAACAGACCCCATGTTCTTGTAAGTAAGAAAAACATTAAATAAAAATGAGATAGGATAGCCCGAGAATTCGAACCTGGAAAGCTAGGTTTGGAATTCAGATTCAGGAAGGAATTCCCAGTGTAAGTTTTAATATAAAATAGCAGATATGTTTGTTTGAAAAAGGAATTCGATAGTTCAGAGATGTTATTGTAAAAAGGAATTTTGCTTGTTAAATTCTTTTTATGAAAACAGAAATTAAAACAAGCTCAGTTAGAAAAACGAAAAATAACAAATTTAAATATGTTGAAAAATAAGTCAGGTCGAAAAGAGGTTAGAAGAAATGGGTTGGACACGTGCGAGCCAGACATGTGAGAATCATGCATGTTCAGGCCACGAGATCGACCAAGCATGTTTTTGGCCATGCGATGACGTCATGGCTGAGAAATGAATCCTCAATATAAATGCTAGTTTTAGGAGACAGAGGCAGTAAGACACCGAGAGAGAGTCGGACAGACAGAGACAGGGTCAGACAGGAGAGTCGAGTCTGGATCGAATCCCCCTTTGGAAGCGAAGGGTTAGATGTTGTGATCATGTAATGACTTTGAATTTCTGGATGTATTCATTGACCGGACGAAGAAATAAAGGAGTATCATCTTTTTGTAACTGCGTATTGTGTTGTGTCATTTTTCAATAATGAACATTGTATCAACTCCATTTTTAAGAAATGTGTCTCTATTAAGAAGTAATGAATGTCTCCTCTTGTGATAAAAGAACTGATAACTCATCCCTCCCCTTATATATGTGATAAGAAGAAACATTCACAGAACTGTGTAAATGTAGCTCTCTTCTATCCCTCTTTTCTCGTCTCTCTTTAAAATTTACCCGATATATATCTCTCCCCAATATAAACAGTCAACTATATAATATATGTCTCCTAAATAGACCCCTATGCAACACTACTATCAATTTGATAAAATTATGTACATATGCATTAAAGTTTGAAATTCCCAAGTTACGTATTATGCCTAAATTCTGCTCCAAACAGAAACATCCATTTCGAACACGCCATTCTAATACCAAAGAACCAACTGTTGATTTTATATGCTAGATGATAATGTTGTTAATTAAAGTTTAAAATGAAAACGTCACGTGCCATTGTGAAATCGCGCTTTAAACAGAAACATTCATATCGAACTCATCCATGTCATATCAGATAACTTACTGTTGATTTTATACGCCGAGTCTTTCTGCTTGTGCGGTAATAAAACTTGTTAAATGCACTTGTCATGTTAGACTGTGTAAGATAAAAAGTAGGTAGAGGTAGTTAGTAATTTATAAAATATATATGGCGATTAAGCTACACTAAATATTCTGCGTTTCATCCACTATAGGATTCGTCAGGCTGGCATATATATTTTATAAATTAGTATATATATATATATATATATATATATATATATATATATATATATATATATATATATATATATATGGAGAGAGAACTTTATATATATATATATATATATATATATATATATATATATATATATATATATCTTAGTGCGTTACAAGAATAGAGTGAGCTTAATTCTATAAGAGGAGTCTTATCGGGACAATATAAAGCTCAAAAAGTATCATTGTAGCTTCGAAATGTCTTGGCATAAAGAGTCCCTTCTTCCCCTAACTAATTGTTCGTATTCCTTTATTGAAAAAAATGAACCGATCTATATTTACCAATATATAGTTTTTGTGACTTCATTCTCATTTTTATTGTCCTCATATATATCTTCTCTATATAAATAAAATGAACTCATTTTTTCCAGTCTGATTTTGACCTTAATAGGATTAAAAATCAAGATATTTCATGCAAATATAATATGCACAAACGGCAGAACAATATCTGAGGTGTGTTATAGGCTTATTATTTCTCAAATTCCTCGATAATCTTAGATTTCTATACTTTTTCTGCTGAGAAGTCACGGCCAAAATCGGTTAAGATCAATGGAAGTGGTAAAATATTTTCTCTCTAATTAATTCCTCCTCCCCCTGCCACCACTTAACACCGTTTGGGGATCGTTCAGTTGAGAAGAGAACACCGGTTTGGCTTCGTAGTTCTTTCATGTGAAGTTATTTAAAATCACTAAACTAAGCTGCAGTGCTCTGTGGCGTAGTGGTTAGCGTGCTGGACAATTCACATTATATTTTCACGTTCGCGCCGACCTACCGTAGTCGTTTTTTTTTTTTTTTAGCTAAACAACTGGAATGGACTTTTCTTGGTGGCCGAACTGTTAACGTTGCAGATTTTTTTTTTTCACACTTTATTTTCCTACTTTTACTCATGACTCCGGGTTTAATCCTTCCTACTTACCTACCATAACATTTTTTAAAACTCCCCCCCCGTCCCGGAAACAAACACTCGGGCAACGCCGGGTACCCCCGCTAGTATATCTCTATATAAATAAAATGAACTCATTTTTTCCAGTCTGATTTTGACCTTAATAGGATTAAAAATCAAGATATTTCATGCAAATATAATATGCACAAACGGCAGAACAATATCTGAGGTGTGTTATAGGCTTATTATTTCTCAAATTCCTCGATAATCTTAGATTTCTATACTTTTTCTGCTGAGAAGTCACGGCCAAAATCGGTTAAGATCAATGGAAGTGGTAAAATATTTTCTCTCTAATTAATTCCTCCTCCCCCTGCCACCACTTAACACCGTTTGGGGATCGTTCAGTTGAGAAGAGAACACCGGTTTGGCTTCGTAGTTCTTTCATGTGAAGTTATTTAAAATCACTAAACTAAGCTGCAGTGCTCTGTGGCGTAGTGGTTAGCGTGCTGGACAATTCACATTATATTTTCACGTTCGCGCCGACCTACCGTAGTCGTTTTTTTTTTTTTTTAGCTAAACAACTGGAATGGACTTTTCTTGGTGGCCGAACTGTTAACGTTGCAGATTTTTTTTTTCACACTTTATTTTCCTACTTTTACTCATGACTCCAGGTTTAATCCTTCCTACTTACCTACCATAACATTTTTTAAAACTCCCCCCCCGTCCCGGAAACAAACACTCGGGCAACGCCGGGTACCCCCGCTAGTATATATATATATATATATATATATATATATTTGTGTGTGTGTGTGTGACCTACAGAATGTGAAGGAATTATCATTATTTCCAAAGCCATACAAGGTCGCAGCTTACAATAGCCATGGAAGCCAATAAACCGGAATCCAAGACTCGAGTTTTGTTCATTTACGCTCATCAGTTAGACACACCCGAATTCGATATTCGAAACCTGAGCCTCTTTCATGCAACTGAGCAAACGCGCTGCTAACAAGCATGGCATTAACTAACACAGGTAAAGTAAATCACAGCGACATCCGACAGTGCAATTAACCTACTTTCATCTTGAACAAGGGATGTGATCGTCGCGACCAGCTATAACGCAAGACGATTTCTCACAATTTCATACTCGCTAAAGATGTCGTTATGACAAGCGTACCTAACTAACAATAAGCAATAGAACATTCAGAATGTAAGACAATATAAAATTATTAGCTTACACTGAGTTTCAATGTTGTGTCGTACTGATGAACTCAATTTAGGGCTAAACTCGAATCTTGACTTCCGGTTTATTGCTTTCATAGCCCTGTTCATGTTAATTTTTTTAGGACGACACTTTTATCGTTTTACCTTGTATATCCAATATTCGGATCAAATAGATTTATAATCCTTGAAAGAATAAGTCCAAAATTTTATCACAGACAATGTAAAGGTAAATATAATGTAAACGTAAATATAATGTAAAGGTAAATATTTATAACTTAATTAGCAAGCAAAGATAGATAAGAGTTGTATAATTTTTTAAAGTTAAAATGCGATATAATGTTCAAATCATTGGATTCAACTTCATAAATTAATGCTCTTTCTCAAATATTTAGCATTTTGTCAAGAAATAGATAATTTTGTAATATTTATATTGATGTGTCTATTAGCATTAAATTAATATTTGAATATCTCTATCTATCTATCTATCTATCTATCTATCTATATGTATATATATATATATATATATATATATATATATAATTTTCAGGATGTGAGAGATTATATATATATACATATATATATATATATATATATATCCACAGTAAAACAACGTAACAGCTCGCAAGAGCCATGAAATCCTGTAAGACTCGAGTTACGTCAACATTTGGGTTCATCAGTTTAGCACATCCATACGCAGGATTTGAAACCCGAGTCTCTTGCATCTGAGACAACCCTCTGACCCTGAGCAAACGCGCCACAGACAATAAAATCTAACAACTAACACAGATTAAGCAAACCGCAGCGAAATCCGACTATGTAATGAATCAACTCCGTCTCGAACAAGAGTTGTGGCCATCAAATCAGCTACAACCTAAGCCGATATATGACAAGTAAGAATAGTGTATATGTATATACGTGTGGATATATATGTTTTCGTGCATATATATACATATGTACTGTAGGTGTACTTGTGATCATGAATGAATGTGTATATGTGTCGTATGATCAGAGGAATCGTCTACTTTTTGATCTGTTATTTATGTCTCAGGATTACTCCAGCAATGATATTTCTCTATCCTGTCATTATTTTCTCATAATTTGCCTCTCGGCCATATTCCAACGTGGCCTCTCATTTTTCAACGCATTCTCGCCACCATACCCATAACCATGACAACACAGGGCCCACGTGACCAACGTAAATACCCACTGGAATTTGGCAAACGACGAGTTTCATGCAAACGCAGTAAACGATAAATTAAAGAGAATGAAGGAAAAGAGCTATCTGAACGTTGCGTTTGGCAAAGTTTAGGCGACTTGGTAGAAATCTTGCCATGAGAGTCCCAGCGTGGAAGTTTTAAACTTATTAAACGAGCAGCAGTATTATTGAAATCGACACAGATACGACACTTTTATAAATAGATCATTCACTTTTTACATCATTAATATGTTTAGAGCGTATAACAGTCTAGATTCAAGGTACAGGTTATCCCAATGAATGAGTTCACACATTAAGTTTTATCTGAGTTGTCTGCACAATAATAGTAATACATTCGACTATTTTCAAACACACGGTTCTTTCATGTGTCTTCTGTATTACAAAGCTAATCAATTTCACTCAATATTATAAAGTACATGTTTGATTTTAAATATGAGAACATGTGATTATTCCTTGGGACACTCTCTCTGTCTTTCTGTTTCTCTTATATATGTATATAGCACAAGGCTGCCCTCGGTTCTCCGATCGTCAGATACGCTTAAATATGATATCTTAATGAATATAGATTACGTATTTATTTTCATAGAGACAATTCTCTATCGATTATTATATTAAACCATATATGAAGTAGTGAGATCAAAACTACATAAATATATAACCTAGGTGCCATCAGCAAGAATGAAACTCAAAGCATACAACTCTACCCCGTCATTCCTTAACCTCTATCCTAGGCTAATACATATATATATATATTATACATACATATATATATATATATATATATATATATATATATATATATATATACCGTTTCAGGAGGCGATGAAAAATATCAAATAAAGTGCGCGATCGCGGATGTGAAAGCGGAAAATACAACTATTTATTTCAAATCTTTATATACATATTTCAAAGGCGTACCAAACCCTTCCCTGCAAACTATAATTCTACACACGCGTGTGTGCGCACATACACACTTTTTCACACACACATCTACAGACACATGTACGACATTACCTCTCCTGCCCCTCCATTCCTTTCGTAAACAGAATTTATAAGCGTCGGTTACTAAGGTCTACCTTGACATCAGGAACTCCGAGTAATAACACCGCCCGTTAAACGGTTTTTTTTTCTGGTTATTTACTTCGCGTTGTTTCGCCCTTTCAAAATCGCCGATGAATTGTGTTGATTCCACTCAACCTTTAAGGGTTGATTCAATGCAATGAAACCACAGTTTTATATATATATATACAGTGATGATCATATTTATTGGCACGGTAAAATAAAAGTTAAATTTTGTCTAATAAATTCTAAAAAAAGGATTAAATTAAAGAAAATAACAAAGTATATTATGTATTTTTAACTGGCCTTTCCGATGCAGCAATCGGATTTTAGAAAAAATAAATAACAAAGGAACAACAAACATAATTGCAAAAAACCCTTGTTCAAAATTATTGGCACGGCTTTGTTTTTCTTTTAGTATCAGTATAATATCAATCAATTTCCGGTTTACGTGCTTTCTGAACTTTTTTATAGCCATATTATGCTTGTTTAACGCTAATTCAGTGAATAATTTTTTTCAGATAATTTTTAGATAGCGATTTATTTAAACTATTATAAGTGACTAAATTATAATTTTCAATCGCCATGGTTAAAACTAAGGAACACAGCGAATACGTCAGGAAGCTTGTTGTAGCATGCCATACCAATGGGGAGGGCTATGATAAGATTTCAAAGAAGCTAAACCTTCCCAAATCCACTGTTAGAGCCATAATAAACAAGTTCAAATCGCAAGGCCACGTTATGAGTTTAGAGGGTAGAGGGAGAAAAAGGAGTCTTTCCCCAAGAGATGAACGGAAAATTGTTCGACAAGTAAAACAAAACCCAAGGATCTCTGTTGGGGAGATTGTTGATGAACAGAGCACCTCTGGAGTGAATGTATCTCGACATACAGTTGGTAGAGTTTTGAAGAGAGCTGGTTTAAAAGCATGTCGTCCGAGAAAGACCCCCTTATTGAAGCCTATGCACCTGAAAGCAAGGCTAGCCTTTGCAAAACGTCATATTGATAAAGATGTTGCATTCTGGAAACGTGTTCTATGGACTGACGAAACGAAAATAGAGTTATTTGGCCATAATAAAGTGTCTTATATTTACAGAAAATCTGGCGAAGCTTTCCTGCCTAAGAACACCATGCCCACAATGAAGCACGGTGGAGGCAGTTTGATGTTTTGGGGATCCTTTGCTGCCTCTGGACCAGGGCGACTTGTTAAGGTCACAGGTAGCATAAAAAAGGAAGATTATGTTAAAATATTGGATGAAAACCTGAAAGACTCTGCTAAAGAGCTCTCACTTGGTCGTCGTTGGTGGTTCATGCAAGATAATGACCCAAAGCATTCGGCTAAACTGACTAAGAAATGGCTTGAGGACAATCATATTAATGTTTTGGAGTGGCCATCACAAAGCCCAGACCTTAATCCAATTGAAAATTTATGGAGAACATTAAAATTGAGGGTAATGCAAAGGAAGCCTAAGAATCTTATTCAATTGGAGGATTATTGTCAGGAAGAGTGGGCTAAAATTACTACTGAAGAGTGCAACAACTTGGTTGTAAACTATGAAAAGCGACTGAGGAAAGTAATCAAGACCAAAGGCTATACAATTGATTATTAAATAAATCGTGCCAATAATTTTGAACAAGGGTTTTTTGCAATTATGTTTGTTGTTCCTTTGTTATTTATTTTTTTCTAAAATCCGATTGCTGCATCGGAAAGGCCAGTTAAAAATACATAATATACTTTGTTATTTTCTTTAATTTAATCCTTTTTTTAGAATTTATTAGACAAAATTTAACTTTTATTTTACCGTGCCAATAAATATGATCATCACTGTATATATATATATATATATATATATATATATATATATACCTGTCATCACATTTTTAAAGGATGGAATTATATAAAGTTCATTCCAGTTAACGAAAAAAAAAGAAATTTACGTGCGGGGTTTGAACCTACAGACCACATCATGCACAAAAATAAACAAAAAAAAACATGTAACTGGTAGTTACCGGATTATCATAGTAATTCCGGCCATGATGAAGACCCCCCAAATCTTCCCATCATTGTCGGTCCCTGGTTCGTATGAAAAAACTGCCTGTCTGCTGAACACGGTGCCAAGGGGCTGCTTCCTAGCTTACTATAACATAGCGGTTTTAAAATCTAATGCTCATTATTATTTATGCAAAGAATAAACGCACGTGTGATTGCTATTTACAAGGGGAAAATGTCCGTGAAAATTTAGGGGCTATGTACAAAGAGAAGCTAAACAGTGGGAAAACAGCGGAGGTCCGAGGCACGTTGTCCAAGGCTGTCTTAAAGCCCTGTAGTGTGGGCTGAGTTACGACCTCATCATGTACCTTGTTCTACGGGAATGCTTCTAAAAGTGAAAACACTGCTTGGCCTCGATGCCTTCGGAACCGTCGAAGGTAGACATTTTTATGTGCGCACGGAGCCCGCTACCCGGAACAGGGGCCAAGAACATGTCCCGGTCCAGGCCGCAGCGTTCCTGAAAGATGCTGTAGGCGAGGATGAGAATGAGATAAGAAAGATGCAGTATTCTATATGATTTATACTTGCTCAATATTTGCACAAAAAACACAAACATCTTTCTATATAAATTATGTATGCGTATATATATTTGTTTAAGAAATTCTCTACAAAACTCCTCTGTCTACAGACATGAAACTATAGGGTATTCAAACTAATGCGCAACTTTTTATTTGAGGTTAAGCCGGCGAAAATCGGTACACACGTGTGAAAATTAAAAAAAATAAAATTTGCTAGGTGAAGGTCGAACGAGGGCATTACTAATATACCTGCGTAACGTAATAGGTATTGGTTCATGCTTTAATTTTTAGCCTTGCAGAAAACAGGTCTTCATAGCTCAGGCATTAACGTCAACGGAAAATAGTAAATCGTAATCTAAATGTGTGGTTTCGATTCTCTTACACGTTTCAATCATTATTATATATTAGGGCAGAGATAATATAATAATGAATACAAGATTTGCATTAATCAAAGTATCACACTTACGTGTAATTTACGACAGACAATTCCGGATGACTCGGTTGTATATATATATATATATATATATATATATATATATATATATATATATATATATATAATTGAAATAAACGTTTTGTATCTATTATATTTTTGGTCCTTTTCAACTTTCGAATAAAGGTATTTACTTCTGGTAGAACTGGCTGATATAATCGCCATACTTATCGTAACCCTGAATACTTACCAATCAATCTGAATTCATCATCAGCGATAACTTAATCTAACTAGTTATAAATCATTTATATAGGTAACTAAAATAATTAACAAAATGAAAATCATACACGTAATAAAAGAACAACATATATAAGAACAATATATATAAGAACAATATATATAAGAACAATATATATAAATTGTTAAAAACCGGTTAGATTAATCTAAACTGTCGAGCTCGCAAATTTTTTAACTGAAAAACGAGAGCATTCTTTGATTTCCTCATCTCTAACCAGCTAAAAACTGACGTGATTCGCACTTTAATTTTTAATGTCGCCTGTACTGATGATTCGGCCTCATCTGTTTATTAATTAACATTATTAAGAGTTAGTTATTATTGATCTATCCGTCTATCTATCTATTTATCTATGTATTCAATGATATTCTTAAAATAGTTTATATTGCGAGTTATTTATTGTTTATAGAATAATGTATAGCAATGGATTTTAGCTGAAGATGTTTACATAATTTAGCTAGGTTAAATATAAACCAAATATCCTTGAGCACTCGTACATGGCGAGAGGAGGTAACGTTAAGCAGACGTGTCTTTTAATCAGTTACGTCACCGGAACTATTGTTAGGAGTTCGAGAAGTTTTGTCCGACGAGAGTTGGAATTTGATCACGAGAGTGAACAGACGGAGGAGTCGGAGCTTGATCACGGGAGTGAACAGACGACCAGGAAGCGAGGCTGCGTAGAACAAGCATGTAGACAAGACATGCAGACACTGTGAAGACTATTTGAGACAACTGAAATACATTTATATTTAAAACATATAACGTGGCGCTTAGTGGTTTCACAAAAAGAGGAAGAACAGACGTCTCGATTGGATTGTCTTGGCCATTTCATGGTTCGTCACGGAGCTCAGTAGGAAGATAGAAGAGCTCTTAAAGAAAGAAGGTATGAATCATATATTATTATTCCTATTAAAAAAAAATGATACCGCATGAAAATATGAACTGTAATGTATACCCGTGTGATAATTCTCTGATACAACATGACTCAGTTTAGACGTCGATATCATATCCCCTGGCTAAACAACATACATACGATGTATACCTTTATAATCTGGTGCCGTTGGGAGAACAGAAATAAACATCCTTCTAATATCTCCCACCTGCCTATATAATACAACCTCCAGCAGATATAACTATGCCACTGAATTTTTACCAAAAACTTCATCCACTTTGCAAACGATCCTTGCGACAAGATACCCTCCTTGGCGACCGTAGGCTACATCGGCATTAACGTTGTGAAAATAATCCTCCAGATGAAAAGATTAGTGTGAAGAATCTAAATTATGCCCATAATCAATTAGCATCTCTTAAATTAAGGGGCGTAATTGCATCTCATACAGATAAAAAGATTCTCGATATAATAAGACGTTATATGCAAAGTGCGCTGTCGATAAATGTAAAACGCATCATATCACAGTCTATCGAGGTTAGAATATTGTAAGCTGTTTGTCTGTTCCTCCGCTTTTGACCTGTTGTATTGGACGCTGAAGTATCGTATTTTAATTTGTCCAGAATTTGTATATGTACTATATATTTTGCGTGAGTCACGGGAAACAGATGTTTTTTTTTAATGCTTCTTGCTTTCCTTGAGTAACGGATAGGAAGTGAAAAAGCTAGCCTTTAAACCTGCTTTAGATGTCGTTAAGTTTGCTGTAATTTGTTTATCTTTTACGTTAAATTTTGTTATTGATTTTGAATTGTTTGTCGTTTCAGTTCATTGTCCTCATGCTACCGTGAAGTTGTTCACACCGCGTGTTTGCTGTTCCGTGACTCACCCTGTTTTAATATAGAGTCGTGATTTTAAAGGTAAAAAAAATGTATTCGGGTGCGATCAGCTAGAAGCTAAACCGAAAGCAAAACTGTAGCATTGTAAGCTGGTGACGTTACCACTGTACCAATTTGAAACGCATATAATCCGACTAAAAATGAACTAAGATGAATGTACAAACTGTATAACGATTTTGTTTTAATTTTAACACGACTACAGACGAATAGAAGAATAATCCATAAAAATATCAATTATTTGAGGCCCAAAACGCGGCTCTGCGACTTTTAGTTTCGGGGGAGATAGAGTTTGAAAATATGAAGACAGACAGACAGACAGACATAGTGAGTTTTATAAATTAGATTTTTTTTTAATTGTACATCACATAATGTATTATTTATTTTCATATAAATCTGTGAAAACCCTAAATTTTGACAAAAACCATTCCTGACGCAGTGTGTATGAAAAGCATTATTTCATAAGCGTCTGATTCTAGCTTCTTCGCGTTACACAATCAAATAAGGTGCCTAAACTAATTATACTTTCACCTTCAAATATTTGTTCTCGCTAGCCACAGCGCGCGCACGCTCTCTTGAAGCACGTGTGTTCGTGTACGAGCGCAAGCGTCTTGATGTGCATGACGTTCCTGCTTGACTCTTGCCATGGGAAAAGGGTAAAAAACAATCGTTTCGCATATTGAGTTAGAGCAATTGCATGATGTAAACAATTCGCGTAGCAGATAAAAGAACCGAAGAAAGAAATACGTTAAGACACTGCCATAGACAAGTGCAATCATCTCACTGAAAAGTTTCAGTAAATAATAAAACCTTCATATATACATAGACATGTATATCTTATAAGTGTATATACATGCGTTAATATATTTACGGATACATCTCTCTCTCTCTCTCTCTCTCTCTCTCTCTATATATATATATATATATATATATATATATATATATATATATATATATATATATATATATAAAGCTGTGTGTGTGTCTGGTCACGAATAGGCTCCTATATGCTTGACTATTATAGAAAACTGATCACATATAATGATAGATGTATCGAGACACAGAAATGGGTATGTTTGATCTGGCATAATGATGATTCATTAAAATTCTGGGGTCTGCGTACGCGCCTGGTCCACAAAGTATGGAAATAAAAAATTAAAAATAAAAAAAAAATGTTTACAACTGTTTTTGATATAGATTTACATAATAATACTTTGATAAGTATGTTTTAACTTAAATAGGGATGGTATAATAAAATTGTGCCGTCTGCGTTCGCGACTGGCCTCCATAGAATGGAAATAGGCACAAACTTTAATAAAGAATTTTTACATCTATCTGCGTAATATACTTTGATAATTATGTTTCAGTTTGAAGAAATATGGTATAATAAAATTATGGGGTGTTCGTTCCCGCCTGACCTCCGTAGAAGATAAATATGTCATAAAGTTTAACAAGGTTTTTTAATATATATCCACAGACTATTGTGATAAGTTTTTCAGTGTGAACAGGTATGGTATAATAAATTATGAGGTTTATCTTTTTTAATTTTACTTTCATCATATTTTGCTTTGGTTTTGATACCCCCAACTTCGAAGCTATCTCTTTACAACCCTTCCTTTTCATAACCTATCATACTTTCATGAATCAGACTCCATTTTTTGTGGGCTGTTTTTGAACCCAGTCAACGACGGGTACTTTCGCTTGTATATATATATATATATATATATATATATATATATATATATATATATATATATATATATATATATACATACGATTCACCCTAATCTGTATGTACCTAACTTTAAACGAAGATTTCATTAATAAAGCTTCTTTGTCAGCACTGCCCGTCTGTAGAACACTGTTCCGCTGGACTCCTTCCCAGTTGAATACAACATATTCAAATCTAATATAAACAAGGTCTTGTTTAAATCCAATGTAAACAAGTTCTTGTTTAGCCGTCTCTATAAATAATCAAATTCTACGCAATATATAGCATTAAAAATTACTAAATTATTACGTTACGTTCATTAATCTTTATCCACGAGTAGTGTTATGACCTTGATACATGGTGATTTCCAAGTATATATAAACTGCGCCAATCGCTTTATTGTAGATGAGTAAAATATAAATATTTCGCTAAATATACATCACGACAGATTTAAAATTATATCATCAAATGCCTGATTGAAGGTTAGTTATTTCCAAATATTTTATTCAAATTCATACGCTATTCACAAAGTTATGACATTTTATTCTTTATCATTAAATTTCCAATGTTCATCGCTTTATTGCAGGTCTCTTAAAATGTTGTTTTAGGGAAAAATACAAAAATGCCTTATCTTGCAAACATTATTTTTTTTTAATATTTTTCTGTCAAAGATAGTAAACCAAAACATATCGTAGGTGCTAAGCGTAAAATAAATAAATTATTGTTATCAGATCCACTATTTATTAAAAACTTAAAACAACTTTGTACCCCCGGGGAAGAAAATTGTTGGTCCCCAAAAGAAGATATGGCTCTATTAATATTAACTCTGTTCTCCACAAGGCATCTTTTGAAATAAATTGCTCTTCTCCCTCATGGACCCCTCTTTTTAATATTTACCTGACATATTCAATGGGGTTACGGTCAGGAGAACACAGTGGTCAGGCCATGAGAGTTTCTCCAAAGAAGCCCATAGATTCAAGAAAAGATGCCTAGCAGATTGCCTGGCAGAATGGGATCGTGCATTGTCAGGCATAAAAACCATATGAAAGCGACGTAACAATGGTAGATTATTTAGGTAAAATGACAAATATTTATCCAAAAAGGCCGTGTACGCATTGCTTGTAAGTTTTACACTTCTGGATCACGAAATGGTCCAACCAACTCATCCCTAATGATTCCTGGCCAAAAAAAAATGATGACGTCACCTCCTTGTTGGCGATGAACTCTGTAAGGGGTTGGAGTTCCGTTCGGGTTCCAAACTTCAGCCCATCTATCCGAACCGTCCGTAGTAGCATGAGTCTCATCTGTAAATAGGACACGTTGAAAATCCATTTTCATGTAATTCTGTGCCCAAGCCTTTTCTTTTCCTCTATGTTGTTTGCTCAATGGAGGCCTTGGAATAGGTTTGATGTTCTTTGCCATCACATTCAACACATTACATCAGGCCTGTCATGACCTTGGAGCGATTACAGCTCTTGCAAAACTGGAAGCACTGGTGCTGTTCCTGTTTTGGTTGACTTCCCTACGATTTTTTTCTGAATATCACGACGTGAAAGGTTTCTCCTGTTTCTCTTATCCTTTCTGGATTTAGTGTTGGGATTTTTAACGTATGAAGTCAAAGTTCTTGCTCTTTACAGCTCCATAGCTAAATCTTTGGGAACAATCCTTCTGCGAGTCCAGCAACAGTCCTTTCTTTTTCGATAACCGTTAATCGCCCCCCCCCCTTTTTGGCATTTTAAAAACCTGCTATAAAGCGATAGGCAGTATGAATTACTTTATAAATGTCATAAACTCGTGAATATCGCATGGATTTGAATAAATTTTTTGGAAATAACTAACCTTGAAACATTTGATGATACAATTTCACTTTATGCGACATATATTTAATAAAATATTGATGTTTTAATTATTTGCAATAAAGCGATTGACACAGCTTATATATATATATATATATATATATATATATATATATATACATATATATACATACATACATATAGATAACTACTTCATTTAATCACATAAATTAATATACAAAAGTATAAATTTATGCATAACTTTAAGTATTTACTTCAACAGTGCTCAATACGTAAGTAGCAAGTAATAAAATATATATGGCGATTAAGCTACACAGAATATTCCGCGTTTCATCCATGCTAGGATTCATCAGGCTTATGAATCATAGCGTGGATGAAACGCAGAGTATTCTGTGTAGCTTAATCGCCATATATATTTCATAACTTACTATATATATATATATATATATATATATATATATATATATATATATATATATATATATATATATACCTCTGGCCTTTATTAAGGGGGGACTGAATCTTGCTTCTATTGTTTCAAATTATCTGAAATAACAGCAAGCGGGAGACTTGATTCCATCTATTACTTATATGTATATCTCCCCTCTTTTAGAAATAGAGTCCTATTATGAATATCTCCAGTATCAAATAATCCTTATGCCCTGTGAAATTTACTTTATATATGAAAACTAAAGAGGAGAAATATAACATATGAGAAATATTTGGTATCAAGTTTCCTCAATGCTGTTATATTAGAGCATTTGAAACTATAGCAGCAAGTTTTAGTCTCCGCTCCATCATGGTCAGAGGTTGGGAAAGATTACTTGCGATTTATTTTTGTAACAAGGCTGTAGTAAATACAAAACACTTTCCATATTTATATTTGTGTATGCGTATAAATATTTGTTTTAAAATTTTGCCTATCAAACTCTTCTTTCAGTTATTGAAACTTTATATATATATATATAGGGTACTTGAATCACTGCAAAGCATTATATTCGTGTTTTACTTGGCCAAAAGCCGTGCAAAAGTGTGAAAATTTAAAAAATTAAATGTGCTAGGTGAAGGTCGAACGACGGCATTACGAATATGCTTGCATAACGTAATAGCCATTGGTTTATGTTTTAATCTTTCACCTCCTAGCAAACGTGTCTTCATAGCACATAAATTAACGTCAAAGGAAACAGTAGAATTAAGCTAAGAGTTTGGTTTCGATTCTTGGTTGAGCATTAAGCAAAATATAATATTTTAGCGTGTTTTGCGACCGGGTAATGAAGGGCGTAGTAACGAAAAACAAGCGGGAAAACTACATAGAAATTAAATTACGTCCTAAGAGATTTTCTTTTTGCTTACAAATCAAGGACTGAATAAAAAAGTAATATCTACAATTTTTAGATTAAAGGGTGAGTGCGAATTACTCAAGGTCTTAAACATGTCAGCACTGAAATTCATGGCACACACATGGTTATTTATGAGGTGCTCGCAAATCGAAGAACTATAGTATTACTCAGAACACCCAAAGGTGAAAAATTTGTATAACGAGTCTTTGATGATGCGTCTTGTTTTAAACGAAAATCCAATTTTTGGTATGTTCGCCCAACAAAGTGCGCGCTGAAGCTACATTTTAATAAATAAATAATAGAATTATTATGGTGGTGGGGGCATCTTTGCAAATGGACGACAACTAGGTCTGGTAAAAAAAACGCGTAGTTCGATGCAAAATAACACCGTTGTACAGACAAGGAGATTTGCTTAGCAAATCGGTCACTGATATTACCTAGCCAAAGTAGACGAAGGTAAACGCGACATCTATTAACTACAATTTCTTTAGATTTGTAAACATTAGAAACTTTTTCATCAATAGTAGTTTCAACAATGTCTAAGGGTTAGCCATTGTTGCAAAGGGTCTTAGTAATGAATTTCAGCTCCTAATCAAAATTAGCTTCGGAACAAATTATCAAAGCCCTATGTGCTAAAGTCTAAATGAAATTAAATTTTTGGTTTGTATGACAAAATGACTGGCAACGCGTATTAAGACCGGTAAATGTTGGTTAACGATAAACGGAAGTAAGAAAACACGAGGATGTCTTGAAAACAAAATATCTTAAAACATAAAATTTGTAAGAGTAAAGTTTGTTTCTTTGTCTACCGTAAACATAAGGGCTGGATCAACGTAATAAATGGACACAGAAAAGCATCCGCTATCGTCTCGTTGTTAAATAAACAAAAAGTGTCATCGACCTAACAAAAACAAACGTCTGATTTAAACCAGATAATAGGCCCTGTTCGTGAAAACCTACAAAGGTATTAACCAACGCTGGTTCCCAAGTGGGAAACCATAGCTGAACCATCTGTCTGTTTGTACATTATATTAAAACTGATTTCAACCGACATAGTTGCGAATTTCATCAATTAACTGAAAATATAATCGGGAATTGGGGGAGTTGTAACTTGACTCCGATATAAGGCGTCAGCACAAATATTATTAGTCTCTTACAATGGGATGGAATAAAAAGTCTAGAAATATAAAAAGAACACATCAATTTGTCAGAATGAGTATAGATTTGCAGAACGTTAGCAAAGGTAAAAGAGTCTTTAATGCAAAATAAACTATAACTTTTCAAAACGGGTTCTATAATACTTGTCAACCATTTAGTTAACTTCTGTTAAGAGGACCATATCATTGATAATATGGGTTTCAACTGTACCCGCCTTTTATGGGACTCAGGTAAACCATGCAAACAGGGGTGAATAAAACCGGTGGGTCGTCTTAAATTAGAAATGAAAGTTGGAAGAACACTGCTTTTGACGCATTTAACTTGGTCTCGATAGAGATGGTAGAATCATGTGTACCTACCGGACCTAATTAAAAAATTTCAGAGGTATCCCCTGGGACAGTCATTATTTTATTCACGTAATCCTGGTGATCCATTATGACTACGCCAGAGCTTTGTCGGATGTTGTGATGGCTAAAGATGTAATATAGCGAAGTGCTTTGATTGTACAATAGCCGTAAATGGCGAAATCCACAACCACAGCTCTCCTGAATCGGCTAGTCTAGTGGCTTCAAATCCAGGACGACTGGAAACAATGTCGAGATACGCGAAGAGAACATAGAGCGCATCGAAGTCCCAAATTATTACCCATATCGTACGGACCATGTCCAACGTTGCTTAACTTCGGATGTCCAATTTGTCCATAACCACGTGTATATTACATTTTATCGGTAATCATGCAGTGATCACCTACTATCAAAACTAAAAATTGTAAGGTGGAAATACATATGAAAAAGTAAAACCCATTTTTAAATAATTAAATTGATATAAAATTTATTGGCACGTGAAGAAATAAACGTCTATATTTTTGGAGAATTGACATGTCACAGGGGCATGTGTTTGAGCAAGGCAGATAAATCCATGTAAATAAAACCTTTTATTCGATAAACTGCCAGAAAATTGTGATCTTCATAGTAAAGGTGTACATAATATTAAATTACCCTCCCTTTCTCTCTCACAAGCAAATACTCCCCGGCCCCTGTGTTTGGGGAAAAGAAATTGCAATTCCACGTTCTTACAAGTCGGACATAACAGTCTCAACACGTTAAACGAAAACGACATACACTGAAATTAAAAAATATTTTAAAAAATAAACATTCATAATTATATATATATATATATATATATATATATATATATATATATATATATATATATATATAAAATAAAATATGCAAAATTTGATCCAGCATTTTGCTAATTCCTACCCTCTGATGAAAAATAAAGTATTTCCTCAAAACTCCGCGGATTAAGGACTATCCACTTATCAAGTGTTTCCTTTTCAGATTAAATGCTTTTAACTCTTTTTTCAAAGTGTTTTTAACATGTTTTATTAACTGTTTGCTCGTATATATATATATATATATATATATATATATATATATATATATATATATATATATATATATATATGGGGGTTGTATTTGCTTGTGAAAGAGAAAGAAGATAATTAATATCACGCACACCTTAACTATAAAGATCACAATTTGCTGCATATATATGTATATATATATATATATATATACATATATATATATATATATATATTGTTTTAACAAAATCAAGACATCAAGGAATAGATTGATAGCAACAAATAATGTATTTCATCGTTAGTTACAATTGTTTGAAGATTATTCGGACAAATTCAAACATAATGTCGTTTGAAAATTTTCACAAGAACAGCCTTTTGTCAGACTTATTGAATAAAAAACACTTTAACAATGCACAGTATGAAGTCCATTTTCCTCATGTGGAAAAAATGGGAAAATGTTTCCCTTATGTGGAAGCACATGGAAAAATATTTTACCTACATCTTGTATAGTAATTTTTTAACTCTCTATCCCAAACTTACCGTGTTCAACAAAGAGTCTGGCGCCATTTGCTATTTTCAGATACATCGGTAATAGATAGGGCCGCAAATAATTGTATTTTTACACCGTTTTTTTGTGGGTAATTTAAGGAGTAAAAAATTGGTCCAAATTGAAAAAAAAAATTCAAAATATTTTGCACATTCATCTTAATTTATTTTTAATTTTTAGTCTGTTTATATTAGTTTAATTTTGGAACACTGGTAGTGTCACAAACTTTATCTGTTTCAGTTTCGATTCTAACTAATTGGTCCTAAATATTTTTTTTTCTTTTACGTTTGAAATCAAAATTGTATAATAACATATATGAAATCTGGACCAATTAAAATATTATATTTAAGCGTATTTTACGCCCAGATAGAGCCGATCGCCCCTCCCTCGGTAGCACACACACACATAGACACACACACACACACACATAGACACACACATATATGATGACTGCCACGTCTTGTCAAACGAGTGCCACACCCTCAGACATTTAAAATCCATGAGCCCAAATGTCTGAGGGAGTATCTATATAAATATGATGTTACAGAGTCTTAGCTTTGTACGACAGCTAAGTCTCTCTCGGTTCAAAATGTTGAGATCCAGCAATAAGCAATAGCAAGATAGCCAGCAACAAATCAAACTGCAGACCAGCTTAATGCTAAAGGGCGAATGAACTCTTTTTCTGGGTCAACGGCTAACTAGCACCGTGTATATTTGTGTGTGTATATGTGTATTGGGCTAGAGAGGGTTCCCGTAAGCCGTGGTGAAGTCAACCTTTCTAGGAGAAGCAAAAGACACACACACATACATACATACATTATATATATATATATATATATATATATATATATATATATATTACGCGTGTGTGTGTGTATGCGTGTGTGTGCTCTAGGTCATCTTGTGTAACACAGGTATGATTTGCAAATATTGAAAGTATTTTCGTCGGTTTCGTCGGCAGCTTTCCAAATTAGATGCGTGACCAATTGCAACTGGCATCACTCTTTTATAGCGTATATCAATGGCGCTTGCCTGTTAAGGAACCATTTCACTTTTCCCCCGTCTTATCAAATTCCAACTGTAATTCACTTGCAACCAATGCACGCAATCTACCACCAAACTAACGGAGAATGTAAATAAAACACGTACACGCGCGCAAGCATACACAAACAGGCATATGTATATATATATATATATATATATATATATATATATATGTGTGTGTGTGTGTGTGTGTGTGTGTGTGTGTGTGTGCGTGCGTGTGTATTTTATTTCATGCATAAACGTAAAACATTATATAATTTATACAGGTTAAATAATACTTTATGTGTGGATTCTTACTATTTACTACAACGGTGCTCAATGTGTAAGCAGAGCTTTATAGTATGTTATGCTAAAGACAGTAGAAAAGTGATCTTGGGTTTACTTCAAGAAGCCGTGTAACTCTCCCTTCGCTTATTTTGTTCTATGAGCGATGTTTATGACAAAGAGGGAAGAATTGCTGTTTTCTTTGATCAGAATTTATTTAATCATTGTAGGTAATTACTTTACCTTATATTAGTATTGTAATTTCTTACATTATGTGGTTCAGGGGCGATTGTAATATATATATATATATATATATATATATATATATATATATATATATATATATATATATATACATATATATATTTATATATATAAGGTAAGTTTTAAAATATATATGGCGATTAAGCTACACTGAATATTCCGCGTTTAATCCACTTCAGGATTCTTCAGGCTTATGCGCATAAGCCTGAAGGAACCTAGAGTGGAGGAAACGCGGAATATTCAGTATAGCTTAATCGCCATATATATTTTATAACTTACTAACTAGCTCTACCTACGTATTGAGCACTTTTGAAGTAAATACTTAAAGTTTACGCATAAATGTATACTTTCGTATATTAATTTTATGTGAGTAAATTAAGTAGTTATAAATATGTGCATACATATGTATATATATATATATATATATATATATATATATATATATATATTGAATGAATGACAAAAGTTTATATTCCAAAGTTCATGATGTTGAGCATTTAAATTTTTTTTTTCTTTAATCAATTTACGATTGTTGTCAGTATCTGTTTCGTAGCACAAAATCAATCACTTAATTATTATATTAATCAGGTAATCTTATTTGCCTTTAGCGCATCAAAAGAAATATCAATAATCAGTCCATCAAAAGGAAACAAAGCGCGTTTTGACATCATGAAAAATGGTTCATCAATAATTTGCTTACATTAGACTTGAAGACAACCAAATTGTAGTCAGATGGAAAACAGACCCACGGAAGAGAATCCCACAGAGGTGCAGTTCTAAGAAAGGTGCTTTGTTCATGGAATCTACGTTTTGATTTAGGCACAGATAAAGAGTGGCGGAAATTATTGACAATGGTTTCAGGTAGACGAGTGTTTTTCGTGAAAGTTTGGCGAGTGGGGGGGTCATAGATTGGAGCTCAAACGAGTACTTACCATGGAAATAACGATAAAGCAGAGAAAAGCTCGCCCAATTATTTTGCTGCCTATGATGTTATTGCTACACGTCGCATCTCTAATATGTTGCCTAGCATCTTCTGTCCTTTGCTGATGAGAAGTGTTAGCTTTCGAAATACCTAGGTATAAAGAGTTAACTTATCATACACACTTCATTGATGAACATCCATATTGAATAAATGATTAAATGTCCAAGCATCAGGGTATATTAATATAATGTCGTTTTTTTAATCTTCACCATATATATATATATATATATATATATATATATATATATATATATACTAACAAAAGTACCTGTCGTTGACTGGGTTAAAAAACAGCCTACAGAAAATAGACTCTGATTTATAAAATTATGATAGGTTATGTAAAGGAAGGGGTGTAAACAGATAGCTTCGAATTTGAGGGTATCAAAACCAAACCAAAATATGATGAAAGTAAAAATAAAATAGATAAACTCCATATTTTATTATACCATAACTGTTCACACTGGAACACTTATCACAATAATCTGTGGATCTATATTAAAAAAGAAACCTTGTTAAACTTTGTGACATATTTCCATTCTATGGAGGTCAGATGCGAACGAACACCCCATAATTTTATTATACCATATTTCTTCGAACTGAAACATAATTATTAAAATATACTTACGTAGATAGATATGAAAAGTCTTTATCAAAGTATGTGTCTATTTCAATTCTATGGGGGTCAGGCCCGAACGCAGACCGCACAATTTTATTATACAATCCCTATTTAAGTTAAAACATACTTATCAAAGTATTATTATGTACATCTATATCAAAAACACTTGTAAACATTTGTTTTTTTTATTTTTTATTTACTTACTTCGTGGACCCGGCGCGTGCGCAGACCCCATAATTTTAATGAATCATCATTATGCCAGATCAAACATATCCATTCCTGTGTCTCGATATATCTACTATCATTATATGTGATCAGTTTTCTATAATAGTCAACCATATAGGAGCATATTCGTGACCAGACACACACACAGATGTCCAGCTTTATATTATAGATATATTCATAAAGAGTACGCTACATAAAGCTCCTGATTTTTTCCTAGCTAATCCTATGGTAAAACGCTTTCTTCTATTTTACATATGCATATAAATAGTTATATAAATAAATATTCTTATATATATATATATATATATATATATATATATATATATATATAATAGGAAGGGGATTCCATAGTGTAACAGTCCAACGTAAGAAGCTTTTATAGTAGAGGCTTTTCGACATCTAGGTACCTATACAGGCATTCTGCTGTTTTAAGGTTTGTCGTGGGAATATAGGTAGAGAGCTTAATTTGGGACGGAATAAGTTACTTTTCCTTAGTAGTCATTTTGCAGTGATTAAGCAAAATTTCTTTAATTTCAATTTCTTTTCTATTGCCCATTTTGCATAAGCCTTATATTTTCCATATTTACAAAAATAAAAATAAAATCACCGATAATAATTACAACAATAAAACCAAATTAACGCCAATAATTGTAGGAGCAGTACGAAATAATGAAAAAGGCAAAAAAAAGAAGAATATACAGGTATACAACCGTACAGTGGGCATAAATAGTCGTTTGAAACCACGAATATTTATTTTAAAAAAACTTATACTAGGAACGATAGAAATTTACACTACTGGAGCAATACGTGGGGAAAATGCAATGACACCATAATAGAATTATAGATATATAAAGAAAAGTTAACTGAAGAGAACAGAACTGAATGTAACGAAGAAACGTTTACAATTACCTTAAAAAATCGCAAATTGTGAAACACACCCAAGTTCTAAATACCCTGGTTCCAGCCCATCTTATAAAAATAGCATAAAAGTTTTAGTGATTTATAGTCAAAATAGAACTGATAAGTACAGTCATATAATGAGCAAATTAAAACAAAGATCGAGACATGATATGATCACACGCAGATGCTGGCTTATAACTTGCCTACAAACGTTACACTAATTATAACGGCAATTTGATTGCAGGGTAACATCAAAGCAAGTAAAATGAAGAAAAATGAGAATTTTAAATTGTTTTACAAGGGAAGAACCACTTATCAAGACCCAGAGGCCACTCGAGGATAAAGGTTAAAGAGTGTGCAGTGATCAAAAGTGTAAATTTGGTAAAATTCGATTACTTAAAGAGAACGGCTAATTCAAGAACTTGATTACATTGGACTTGAAGAGGGCCATATTGTAGTCAGCTGGAAAGCAGGTAAACGGAAGAGAGTTCCACAGGTATGCAGTTCTAAGAAAGAAGCTTTTTTCATGGAATCTACGTTTAAATTTAGGCGCAGGGAGGATCAAATCTTTCAGACACTCCCATGGATTTGTATCTAACCTTCGGGGAGGTTGGTCAATAAAATATCCCATGTATTAGCAAATATATTTAAAGAGATATACAATATTTGCCGGCGTGAGAAGTTTTCTAGTCGGGTATATAATGCCCACTTTGTTTGCTTCAAACTTAACAGGAAAGAGTATAAAATTACTCTTAATAAGTTATCCAGTTATTTAGTGCGGACATTCATCCTCATCTTTTAGTAATTGTTTCCCGTGTGTTTGGCCAACTATTCTTCTGGTCTTCGTCAGATGGTTTATCACGACGGGATAGGAACGCCGAATCTCCCAACTGCATCCGCAACAATTACTGCTTCACGAGCAAGTTATAAAAGAACTGTCTCTTTGAATAATTGAATATATGCTTTTCCTGAATAATGGTATCGATACAATATTTTGAAAATGTGTTGAACACATAAGGTTTGATATTGATCGATATTTTCCCCCAACATTTCCAAAGTTTCAATGGATTATGATTCATGGCTTTGTAAAGTTTTATTGAGACAAGTTTGTGTAACTGCTATTGAATAGACTTTTCTTATATTACATTTTGTTTAATAGATATCTTGTACAGAAAATATGTTTTATAAAAAAATATGTAAAATGGATAGAAGTCGTTTTAAATTCAATATCATAAAACTATAATATAAATCTCACCTGTCTGTTTTAATGTATGTATGTATGTATGCCTAAAACTTTCGACAGAGGCAACGGACACTCACAAGATTCTTATCATTTTGAAGGCCGACCCTTTGGACGACAAATATCGAAAAATTGGCCAAAAACATTAATTTCTTCATCCTCAACTGGGAACTTTTCTACAGGAATGGGGCCGCATTTTTCTCGCATATTTTCGAAACCCATCCTCTCTTTTCGATTGTCTAGCCTTAAATTAAACATACGTCACTTCAAGTTTAGCGATGGGCACATCAGCAAACACGTCACTTTTTCACGTTCTTTTCCTTTTTCGCGGTATGGGTTCGAGCCTGCCTGCCTACTACCACTTCTTTTTTGCTGAACACACACCTCCAAACACCATAATATAAATCTTACTTGTCTGTTTAAATGTCTATCTGTATGTATGTATGTCTGCCTAAAACTTTCGATAGAGGAGACGGATTTTCACGAGATCGATATAGTTTTGAAGCTCGACCCTTCGGACGACAAATATCGAAAAGTTGGCTAAAACAGTAATCCTTCTCCCCTCAACTGGGCATATTTCTAGGAGGGTCGTTTTTTATGGTTTTTTCTTTGTTTTTTTACGTCGCCATTTTTACAAGTCATCGTATCAGATGGAATGACATTACTAATCTCAACGTTCCGAACTCCCGGTCGTACAGAGTAGAAGGAAGACGTCAGGTTTTCTTTAACTTTCTTTTCCGCCTTCGCGTCACGGGTTCGAACCTGCCTGTCTACTACCACTTTTTTTTTACACCTTTAAACATCCAGGCAACGCCGGGGTCGCAGGCTAGTAATCTATAAACATACCTTTTTTTTGTATGTGAGAATTCGTTTCCTAGAAACAGCGCAATGGTTGCGCAGATTGTTATGGAATTTCACACAGATATATGTTATGTATCTAACAGTGTTCGAATATAGGTTTTGTATAAGAATGTCATCGATAAATATCGAGAATCGATAATTGAAAAAAATCTGATGAAAGAAGAAACAGACGATTTTGGTCAACGTTTACACCTTATACAACCTAACATTTTTTTCATAAGCGATATATATATATATATATATATATGTATATATATATATATACGTTTTATTTTTATTACCGTATCTTTCTGTTACGTTACATTTGAGCACTTTCTTCAGTTTTTAATGATTACCATCTCCACTATATATATATATATATATATATATATATATATATATATATATATATATATACATGTGTGTGTATACCTCAAATGACCTGATAACAGATGTTGTAACCCAACCTCCGGTTTACGACTTCCGGTTCAACATGCATACATAAACCAATAATCAACGCGACAATAAAACGTATTGTTTTATTTGTACGTTTTCAGCCTCCCAATTGTTTTTTTTTTCCTGTTTTAATAATACAAGTAAACAATTTTTTTATACTTTCTGCATTTTTTTTACTTCGTTTAAATTATTTTAGCGCAATTATCTTACAAATGAATCTTCTTTAACACGTTGACAACCATAAGAGCATTTTACAACTGCGATTTACCCACGGCCTTCATTTTTTTAAAATTTATTCTCATTCATACATTTTACCACACTAGCAACATTAATGAATAACCCAAACATATGTTTTCTTTTAGTTTGCGTTACAAACTAAGAATCAACCGGACAATAAAACGTATTTAAGTGCCCCAGTTGTTTTATTTTTCGCGTTTAAATAAAACGATATACTAAAATTTGAATTTAATTATTATTGTATTAGTTCAGTGCACAGTGAACTATAACTATGGCACAAAAATATAAACAGAACAACTAACAGAAAGCTATATATATTCTTTTTCATTTTAATATAAATGTTTCTGTTATGTAAAAAAAAAAACTATCTTCTTTACGTCACAAGTGTCACACTCATACCTTAATTCCGTCAGGGGTAGTCTAGTATATATATATATATATATATATATATATATATATATATATATATATATATATATATATATATATTGAAGTTTTAGATGCAGAAAGGTTTTCTCCCGAATCACTGAACCTTTGATTAGAGAAAGCAATCAATGGATTTGATTAAAAAACAAAAAGTTATTTCGCCGATTCTGATACTAATAAAGTTATTCATTGCTTATCATTCAACCTCTCTCAGCTTAATGTTATCCTTACCATGCCTACACGTAGAAATGTAATTGCAAATTGAACAAACATCGGGGCTTACTGCGAGTAACCATTTATATTTATGAATTGCAGGCAACATAATACAGAATAATCCTGTTGACAAAACCGTTGTTGTGACATCAACAAAGTAAAATAAAGTGTAACCTGATCACTATCAAGTGTATTATCATTTGGGAATGCCAGATTTCGTATGTCAAAAGGCCTTAAAACCTTACTAGAATTAATGCCAATATCTTACGTTGACACTTCATCTGATAGTGATATACATGCAACTGAAGTATTATTTGTGTATTAAACATTTCCATAAAACTTCATCCGGCGGGGGAAGCCACTTCAATCTGTTTCGTATAAATGTTGCTTCGGGATGAATATATTTTTTTTACTTACGTTCACTCCTAACAAGGCACATCGCCACTTGGACATAAGGGGCTATTATTTGGAACCATTCATAGGAAAGATTAACAAGACGTGTGTTTTATTTACATTTAAACGTCTGCATATCAGTACTTTCAGGGAAGCAGGGAGCAGAGAAGTAATTCCAAAATCTAGCTGTTCAAGGAAAGAAATTATTAGAATAGAAACTTTTCTGTGATTTAGGGCCCTCGACAGTGAAGGTGTTAGATTTAATTGCTAAGCGGGTTGGTCGTGGATATATACGTCGAGGAAGCACAAGTGTAACGAGTTCATCAGAGCACATTCTATTAAAATATTTGTAAATCTCTCAGAGAGATGCAACATTGTGGCGATGGGACAGGGGTTTGAGCTTAGTTGATGACGTTAAATTTGAACTCAACCTCAGATCAAAAGTCTCAAAATCAAATCCAACTGTTCTCTTCTCTCTGCACTTTCCACACTGACGTCCAAATTAAAGAAGACGGCTCTTTTATAGAGAGACCCAAGCACATCTTATTTTCATACCCCCTTCCCCCTCATCACATCACGTGATGTTCAGTCCATAAATACCAGGGGGCAGCCATTTTTATTTTCTCTTTTATTTCTTTCCTAACACGAGCCGTACGATGCATGAGGTAAGGTTCTTTACTTTTAACCACAGTTGACAAAGTTGGACCCATTAGATTGACAAACATTTTTTGACACTATCTAAGTGGGAGAGGTTTGTGGTAGTGCATTAGCCCAGATATGGCAACAATTCCATGCATATCCGAATAGTGGCCTCGTTGAGGTACAGAATACTTTCAGACAATGCTAGACGCTTTATCCTCTCCCAAAGAAAACGCAAAAATGAATTCATGGATATCGCAATGAAAGTACAGTATATCGTTAACGAAAATGCCACAAGAAAACAAATATAAATCCAAATAATACACATCCTTATTTTTTAAAAATTCAGAAGCATTATATAAGGTCGATTTATTAGGGAAACAAAACGACTCGACTATCTTTCGATTTCATAAACGCAACCCATACTTCGAATCCTTACTGTTGTGGTGGCACCCACTCATTTACATATGTGGATAATATTACACATAAATAACAAGACTCGGTTAGTCTGATTGGGTGTTAACCAGAAGCCACCGAAGACCGAGCCGAGAGCAGATATGTTCTTCAGCCAAGACTCTCTTATCTGACAACTATTATGTAAATATGCTGTAAATATACTTTTCCTAATACACTTCTTATTGCTCTACCTTTGTTTGTTGAGTCTTCATTGGTATTGCCTTATACGTTATTTGCAAACATAACACTTACAATTAATGTACGCCAGGAAAATAAACAATAAGATCATTTTCACTATTCCCGAATAAGAACCATTTTACCTGCACCTGAATTATATCAGCCGAAACTAACAATAAAATAACATTAAAAATGAGAGCAGTTCCTCGAACATTCCGAACAATATGAATAACCATTTATCATCTAAAATAATTATAACTGCAATATCATTCAGCAGCATTCAAGGAACCGAAATTAGGATGCACGTATGAATAAAAAAATGGCAATAATCGCTATATATCTCTTCAACTGTCAAATACACAGTTACATATGTTTTATATCAAAATTAGCTTACATGAGTTGTATTCTCAGTCCATCGAATACAAACTGAGCTCTATTCCAACCATAATCAATGGAGGTGAAGTAATATCGTCCATATTCGAAAAAGCCAAACTGTTTGCCAAGAACTTTGCCTCTTCTTCTATCCTATACGACCAAGGCCGTATATCCTTTTATATCTGAAAACACGTTACGTTAAATACATATATCTGAGCGTTAAGTGAACCTTGATTCCAGTAAAGCAACTTAACCTGGCGGTATTTTTATTATAGCGCTGAAGAAGTTTCAACAAGAACCAGCTCTAATAATTACATAGTTATTGAAGAAAGAATTTGCCCCGTATTTAAAATTTCAGGTGATCAGCCATCGCCTTCTCAGTAAATACCAATAATCTACTGTTCGTCAGTTGCTGAAATAGAGAAGTAGTAAACGACGTCAGCAAAAATAACCTTCTAAGAGAGAAGCGATATGGTTACCGTGCTGCTAAATCGACAGCAGATATGCTAACAGTCATATCTCATAGGATTAGTGAGTCTCTTGACAGAGGCTTCCATTCTAGGGCGATTAAAACAGTCCTTTCTTGGGACTAGTTTACCATATTTGTCCAACATTTTCTGCGTATGTCTATTTAGCAGTTTTGCATGGTGCTAAACTCAAATTTAAATATGTTAAGCTCTTGGGGTCTTTTTGGGCTAAATGGGAGGGGGCAATTGATGGACTGATGGACTTAGTCATCTCTTGTTTTTTGCATGGTGCAAAACTCGAATTTTCATATGTTAAGGCCTTAAACTCCACCGTTTGTTCAGTTTCACAAGGATTTGTGATCTTTTGGCGCTAAATGGGGGAAATGCTGAACTTAATCATTTTTAGGCCTCGTTCACTGTGCACTCACAAAGAACCATATATGGTTCACTGTTTCTTAAAATTTACGTTTAATTGTTGCTCTTTTAAAATCGATTAATTTTTTGTTGGTAGTCTTTTCTTACTAAATCTTCCTTGCAGTATTTACATTCGATACAATGGTATTCATGACGTCGAGTTCATGGATATCGCCGTTGGTAAATATTGGCTCATGAGGACAAAAATTTGAAACACGTCATACATTGGAATTTCTTTGGTATTTTTCCGGTACTTTTGTAATGTGTCTGGGTCTCAATGTTTCGTTTTTATATCTAATTATTTTTGGTTTTAGTTTTGCTTCCAATACATTCTTTAGTGCTTGAAAAAGAACTATAGCCTGGTTTAAAGATCCGCTGTGTTTCTTTAACAACAGTCTATTAAAAACATTTCTACGGGCAAAAAAAAAATAAAAAATTGCGTCCGCTTCGAGTTTTCTTTGATTCTATAAACATGTCTTTGATTTTTCTTCAGAATTTGGTAAAATACGTCCACCATTTTTCTCGTTTGTCCGTTCCATCTTGAATGCTATATTTTCATAGTTAAGTGACGAATGGACACTTATTTACAGAGTATCTTAAATTCTCTTCTTGGAAGCTGACAAAATCTTTTGGGAGTTCAAAACGATTAGACATATTAATGAGTATTTTATTGTATTTGTTCCCTCGAGAATTTGCACTTCACAATTCTTGCCTACTTTGTGAAACGGTTTCTCCAATGTGTTCTGTACATTTAGGTATCAAGAGTCATGACTCATAGGCGTGATCTATCTTCCTCGCAAGTACATTTCTATTTTAAAATTATAATTCAATAGAATCATACCGCGACGCGATAGTCGTTTTTCCTTGTTAGCTGGAATTGCAACAGAGCGCATATTAACGCGTATGAAAATATCAGTAGCAGCCGAAGGTTTGATCGCAAGCAAGCAGGAACCGTGTTTGAACACATATGCAAATTAGCAAGTATATTCGCGCTTTCATCTGGTGAAAAAGAAAAAAGGTCACCATATGGTAGAGCAGAACCAAAGTCGACGTTGAAGGAAATGGGCGTGTAAAGGTGAAGGCGAGAACAGTCCGGCTGTTGTAAACTGGCGGTCAGAAGAAAGAGAGCAGTCGGGGAAAAAGATAAACCGCAATAAATGACTTATTTTAAAAAGAAGAAAAGCCGAGTCGGATTTAGTTATTTTTGTTTCTTTCTTTTCAACGATACTGGACAGCGTGGGGGTTCGAAAGACGTCTGATCTGTAACTGAAACGGGTCGAGCGTAACGACCATGTCACAGTATACACTTTCTCGAAACAAATATTCTTTCAGACTAAATTATATTCTATACTAGCGGGGGTACCCGGCGTTGCCCGGTTGTTTGGAGGTGTGTGTAAGGTGTGTGTGTGTGGGGGGGTTAAAGTAAAGAATAAGCCGAGTAATAACCATTGTTCACTATTTAACCCCCGCCTAAAAAACAGTGAACAAACGTATAACGTTTTTAAAAAAATAAATCAGAGAAACAGAAAACGAAAATCAGGGGAAAAAGAACGTGTTTTGAAAAACAAAAACAAAAAAAAATACACAGCGGAAAGCGGAAAAAAGAACAAAAAATTGCTTGAATAACCCTGCAATTCGCTTAAATCTAATGGTGCGTTTCACCAAGTAGAAAATGAACGTTAAAAGTTCATTCTATTTTTTTTTAGTAAACTGCAAAACGAAATAAAGCGAAAAAAATGGCACAAATAAACCTTCGAATCGGTTAAGTCCATGGTGAGTTTCACCCAGTAGAAAACATAGAACGAAAAGGAAAGTTTAGATTCCATTCCAGTTTTTTAAAAGCAACTACGAAGTAAAAAAACAAACAAACCTGTGTTTCTTCGTACTGTTCCTTGTGAACGATTCCGACACGGTGAAGTGGCAGTGAGGGTAGGAAGAATTTATTAGAGAGAAAAAAATTTACAACTTCCATTGATTCTAACCGATTTTGGCACTGAACTCTCACCAGAAAAAAATATAGGAATCTACGATTATCGAGGAAGTGTAGAGGTAATAGGCCTATAACACACCTCAGATAATGTGCTGCAGTTTGTGCATATTACATTTGCATGAAATGTCTAGATTTTCAATCCTATTAAGGTCAAAATCAGAGGGTAAAAATGAGTTCATATTATATATATATATATATATATATGGATAAAAACTGTGAATTGTTTACAACATAAATTATTGTGAAAATCTCTTGTTTAATTTTATTGTAATTTTAAACGAAAAACTAAAGTAGAAAATTGGAAAAGAAAAACAATATAATATGATTTTCATTTTTACGCCTACTTGAAACAAAATGGCGATGACGATTGAAGTCTACGGGTTTATCTCGAACGATATTGCATTCACAGCATATGAAATGTTGTTTATCATTTATTTATTTTTTCTATTTCATTGCAGTTGAAATTCGGCCAATATTATGTCATCTTGACAATACAAGAGTGAGAGGGCGTCATTGGTTATAGGGTGTTGGTGTTTGCCATATTTCTCGGATGCCTTGGCAATGTTGTCTTTATATTTGTTTCCCCTGGTCGTTTGTTATTATTTTTTTATGTGATAGCTGTCCAATTTTTTCTATACGTAAAACGCGGAAGGTTTCAGAACAGGATAAATAGAAACACAAATGAAAAAAATAAATAAATAAGGAAAGAAAAAAAGAAAATCAAATACGCTAAGGATCCAACCGAAACAACATTTGGTATAAATAATAAAAAAAGAATAAATGTATTTCAAAGAACTACCCGTCTGAGTTAAAACAATACCTCGGGTCTGTTTCGCAATAAACTACATATGGTCGTTTTTCAAATCAACCAATTCAAATCGTATCTGCCTCTTAAATAATCAAATTCGGACAGGTTACAACTGTCATATCTAATCCTCAATCTGTTGTCAACCTGTTTCAATCGGGTCGAGATAACCGTATAGTGTCTGTTCTGATAAGGTAATTCGATTTTTGTTCATGGTTAGTTAATAGAGGTCCTTGACGACTGAGACAATTTTTACTTTTGTTCCTTTTCCTAACATTAAAAAAAGGACCCTGGTGTCTAACTCTTCCCTCGTGGAGAAGCAAAGTAAACAGGAATTCTTATCCCCACATTGCTGTGGGACTTCATAAGCGACATATAGAATCGAAAAAAAAAATGAGGGTTGATCTAACAAAATAGAGTTACATGAATACAAAATCAAAACAGAACTAGAGGAGCTTAACTACTACTACTACTACTACTGCTGCTACTACTACTACTACATCACTGTTACTACTACTCATAGTAATCTTTGCTGTTGAACGTAAAATGGTTGTAGAAGGGTCCAGGAGGATAGAAAATCGTAAAACCCATTATACAGATCTCCACTGATAAGGGTAAGGTGAGTACTGAGACATCGGTAGGCGCATTGGTACTAGGATTCCAAAGTAAGCCAGCGTTCATTTCAGTTGGTAAGTTTATGGTTAGCAACTGTTGCGATAAGGCAAAAAGAGCACGTTGACAAGAAATTTCTTGCGTTTTTTTAGCTTTTAAATTCAGATGATCATATTTCGGCTCAAACGAAAATGTTTTTGATCAAGATAAGCATCATCAGAAGGAACACACTTTTGCATACGCAAAATAAGTGCATCTGTGTTAGTGATGTAAAAAGCTTGCCTTCTCGTAGCAATCAAATCGTTAAAGGCGTTTTTGATATCGTTTGGTTCCTTGTTCATTTCTCCCACAGAAAGTTGTGAAATAGATTGGAAAAGTTGGAGTCGGTAGGTGTGAGGTCTAGAAAGTATGTCGGATGAGGCAGAGTTCTGTAGCCCAAAACGTTCAACTTCTGTAGGGTCGATTTAGAAACGTGCGGTCTAGTGCGATTAAGAAACGTGCGTAAAATTTTACAGCGAAAATTTTACAGCGAAAGTGTACTGTCAAGACGTTGATGAAATGCATCAGAAACTTCGACAACAACAACCAGCATTAGTCAAGGAAAAAATACAAAATTCTCCTTCACGAAAGGAATTGTCGTGAAGGAGAATTGTGTCTTTTTTCGTTGACTAATGCTAGTTGCTGTCGAAGTTTCTGATGCATTTAATCCATGATGTTAACAGTACATTTTCGCTGTAAAATTTTCCCTTACATTCACAAATTTGTAATGGGTGGGACCGATTCCAAACAACTAAACAGTCAGCATGACCATTTCGTGAAACTCTGGCTACGGGAAGTGTAGTGAAGCTTCGTCGGCGTCTAACCACTGAGCTGATTGTCGTGATTTTTTTTACAAGGTGATCACCACTTATCAAGGCCCGGAGCCACTCAGGGATAAGGGTTATTGCATGTACAGTACGTTAGTGTGGGGATTTAATAAAAATGTCTACTTAAGGGGGTGGTTCATCAGGAATTTGTTTACGTTGGACTTGATAACATATAGGTTGTAGTCAGGGGGAAGCAGGCAGACGGAACAGAGTTCCACAGGCGTGCAGTTCTAAGAAAGAAGTTTTGTTTTAGGCACAGATAAAGAGTGGGAAAATTTTGCACAGTGGTTTCAGCTAGAGGGGCGTTTTTCGTAAAAGATTTGTCGTACCTCAGTCGACAAATATGCCATTCTTGTTGTGTAACATAAGGATCGGCGATACTTCATTTGATTTGGTTGTCGTTAAATTCGTGAAGCACACATCATTCCAATCTCTTTCAAGTAGTTGGCAATCGTTGTATACGGTACGTCTTATAGAGAAATAAGTTCTCGAACAGTTGTGCGTGGATTAGCTTCGACTGAGGCTCTTACTTGATCGTTGTCAACATCCGATGGCCGACCCATACCTTCATCATCTTCAAAACTCGTTGCCGCCACTAAATTGTTCTTAAACCACCATTGTGCTGTGCATTCAGTAGCAGTTCCTGGGCCAAACGCCTCGTTGATATCGTGGCAGAATGCGCCTAAGCTGGTAGCTAGGTAATACTTAATCCGCGGAGTTTCAATTCTTCTCATTAGAGGAAAAACTGTTAGCAAAATAATCAGCAACTTTCCGGCCTACCTTGGATGGAAATAAGAAAATTGTATGGATTTGCTTCTTTTCCATCCTGTAATAAACGTTCTTAAAGGAAGATATACGTGTTTGAAAACGAGTGTAATTTAACCGATTAGATAGAACCCTCTATAATATGACATATAAAGTAAAGGTATTTTAACGAACACTTATTTGAAAATACATCATTTGAAATCAAAATTAGAAATTCCGCAGTTTTTCTGAGCATAATATTTGCAACGATTATCAAAATAGGCGGGGAGTGTTGTAAATCCGGAGAGGCCTGTTGACACTCAGACTACAAGGAATTTCACGGGGTTATTGCCAGATAAATGAATGTTTTTTTTTAAAAAAAGCTCTTTATAAGTCATTTTTTTAAATATTATTATTGGCTCACATGTAGCTTTCACACAAGTACACAAAGATCTGATTGGAAACATGTGGTGTTCTCTAGAAGCTGAGGGACAACAACTATCCCCAGACGTCCAGCTATCTCCACCTCCTTTGATGGCATTTGCAAATGAATTTGCGTCATCGCAACGGCCTTTACCATCGATTTCTCGCTGGCAGCGGCCATTGGTCTATACTAGAATTTGAGCGTATTTAAACCTCCCAAGATACCAGTTCTGTTCGGGCTTGTCCAGCGGAGGTCTGGTCAGCGCTCTCTCCTAGGTCTTTCCATTCTCCTTGACCCTTCTCGGCTCTGTGGTATCACATATTTGGGGGAGGGAGGCGATGATGAGACAATAGGAGGGGATGCGTGATGGGGGTGTAAACTTGTAGATATGCAGTTTCAGTGTTCTTCATTTCTTGTAATGCTTGTTCATTATTATTATTATTATTATTGGTGATAGTGGTAGTTGTAGTAGTGCTGGTTGTGGTAGTGGTGGTGGTGATAGTGGTGGTGATGGTGGTGCTGGTTTTCGTGGCCTTTTAAAACCTTGGTGTCACTCATCGATGAAGAACATAATAAGCCTGGGGAATATCACCAGCCGAAAAACGAGCTAATATTTGGCACTTGTTGGCCCGAGCAAACGTCAATCCCCTGCACTGCTGAATCATGTTGGGTAGACTTGGCGGTCCCGTCTCGTGTGAGAATCGAGGCCGCAACTGCCAATCATGGCATCGAAAAAAGGAATGGGGTTGTAGCGGATATCTCCTGCCAGCTATACAAAGTCATATTGACTGCAAATCAGAAGAGAATCTTTTGACACAAGAATCTTGGCTCGTTTTGCGCTTTTTATTTTGTCTTTTTTTATATCTGTTTTACTTTCATTTGGCTTTGAACAGCATTTTCTTCCCAGGCTTAGCGAATTCCTTTTATTGTTTTTCCACAATTTCTTATTTCTAAACGCACAGAATAATTCCGTTATACAATAGGAAGCCTACAGAATTTCACACTAATAACAAATATCGTTTCTAGCGCGACACATGAAAATAAGATCGCATATAAAAGACAGTAAATCCATAAATCTTTTTTGCTATGTATTCATAAACAAAATACATGCCAAAATATTACTCAGTTTTTAAACTGAATTATCTTTTGTATATGTTATATTTTTTATTGTTCGAATTAATATCAAGTAACGTGATATCATCGTACTTATGTGATGTAGTTTTTATAACTCTCACTCCTTTACTCTCTCTCTCTCTCGTTTATTAATATTCGAAAGATATAAATGTAATAATTAATATTCTTAAGATATAAATGTTTAAGATTCGAATTAAAAAAGTGCATTATAGAAAAAGGGAATAAGGTCATATATAATAACATAGATTCATTCCTTACTCAGAGGAGTAAAATAAAATATATAGAGAAGAAAATTGAAAGTTAGTACTATGAAGCAGACATGGATAAATTGTGATATTTTCTTATTATATTATAATAGTTATGGTGTTATATTATTTGTCAGAATCGGAACAATTGGACCTGCCTAAACGGGGCATTATTTTTCGTAAAAAAAAGTTATATATACTTAAATTTATTGTAAAGATTTCGTCTACTCGCAATTTTAGAAAATTACTCACAGGACAGGGGAAAAGGCAATTAGACTGGAGAAGGTCATTACAGGAATGTCGCAGACTCTGTTTTGTGGCCGATATAAAAACGGCAACTGCTAGCAGATAAAAAAAAAACAGTTTTAAATTTCATGTCTTAAAATTATATTCATAACGATTAATCGTGATAACATTCAGTACAGCATCTCGTTTAATATATTCATGTAAAGCAATTACATTTATCACGAAATTCATGTCGCTCTAAACTATTGTGTAATACCCACGCATATGAGCTTTCGTGAACCAAATTATGCTGATATATATATATATATACTTCTATAAATATTTTGTGTATTGATATTCACATAAAAACCCTTTGTTTCTATTTATTAGTCGCATGCAAGCGACTCTACAAGTCACTCTGTTGGTATGTATGTCGGTCGGTCGGTCTGTCGGTCTGTCCTTAACACTTTTGTGCTTGACAATTTTTTTTAAGATCAAAGGTCTGTTGTTAATAGATGCTGGTCTTAGCTTTTTGAGCTTCTTTTTCTTGGCCTTTTGGTCAAGATCAAAGTGTAGTATCTGTTCTTCAGATGCTGCAAGCTATGACTAGCAAAGACCAGATGTGGGGGCAACCCCACATGCCTGACCTTTAACCAGCTCCCATTTCCCACCTCTCGGGAGCTGGTCCCCTTTTTCCCTTCCCCCTCCCTTCACTCCTCACATTAAAAATTGGCCTTGTGCCTAATTTGCTCGGTGGGGGAGCAAATAAATACCATCTGTTCTTCAGATGCTGCAAGCTATGACTAGCTATGACTAGCAAAGACCAGATGTGGGGGCAACCCCACATGCCTGACCTTTAACCAGCTCCCATTTCCCACCTCTCGGGAGCTGGTCCCCTTTTTCCCTTCCCCCTCCCTTCACTCCTCACATTAAAAATCGGCCTTGTGCCTAATTTGCTCGGTGGGGGAGCAAATAAATACCATCTGTTCCGGCAGATACTGCAAGAAAAGACCATATGTGGGGGCAAACCACATATAAGGCCTTGGTCAATGTAGGGACAACTATTCATACCAATTGTCACTATAAAGCTCCCCTACTCCCCGGGGAGTTGGTCCCCATTTCCCCCTCACTCCTCACATTAAAAATCGGCATTGTGCCTAATTTGCTCGGTGGGGGAGCAAATAAATATCCTTTTCTTGGTGTTTTGGCCCAGATCAAAGTGTAGTATCTGTTCTCACTACATACTGTACTTATATTTGTAACTTTGTGATATAAAGGTGGGGATCACTTTTCTGTATTAATTTAATGTAAAATGATCACCCACTTTACAACCAGTCAGTCTCAAAGCCATTCAAGTCATTCACCAGATCATTCAACTTGTTTTTGAAGGATTCTAGTTATTTTTTTTTCAAGTATTCAAGTCATTCTTAAGGTCATTTAATTCAGCCTTAAGTTCATTAAAGTCATTTTAAGTCATTTACTTTTTATTTATTTAAGTCATTTCAGCCCATTTTTCGGTCATTTTAGTTTATCTTTAAGAATTTCATGTCAATCTTATTTTCACGCATTCATTCATTACACAAGAGAACGCGACTAATGACTATCGGCCGTGTTTAAAAACAAAATACACTTTTGTTATATACGGCCCGTGGAATTGAATTCATTGGCAAAAGATCTTATTTGCCTATTCTTTTCAACATTAATTTTAATTTATTCCCTATTAGTTTTTTTTTTCTGATGATATTTACTTAACTATTATAAGTAAATATATTCATACAGCTATTCTACATGCATAATATACTTGCATAATATTTGTGTAAAAAGTTTATTGTAAACACAAAATGTCTTACTATATACATTTATTCACCCATTTATATATTTGTATAAACATATTCCTAAAACACGCCTATGGTAGATTTTCGTCTACAGACATGATACTTAATCGAGCCCAGACGAAAGTTTAAAAATGAAATTTTCCAGGTGAAGTTAAAACGAGGATATTATAAATATGTATGCAAAACGTAGTAGCTATTGGTTCATGTTTAAATTTTAAGCCTTGCAATACACATGCCTTCATAGGTCAGGTATTTGCGTCAAAGAAAAAATAATATAATAATGAATTCGAAGTCACCGTTGATCAAAATATTATGTTTAAGCGTGTTTTACGATCGGGCAATACCGGTCGGTCTGCTAGTTTATAAATAAATTGGTGAAACAATTAAGACATTTTTGTATTTATTGATGTCAAAGATAACATTAGTGTATGAATTCTTAACACAAAATGAGTACAACAGGTGGATACTCCTAATTTTTTTAATTAATTTTTTTTCTGTATTTGTATAGGATGTTTATTTCAATTGCCTCACCGATAAGCTTTAACTGGAATCGATAAATGACTCTGGGTTGATTCTATACGAAATACAAGACGTTTTGAATAGTGTCATTAACTTACTTGAAAATGTAACTCCCAGTCAAATTAACTGAATGTTGAGTTATCGTATTGATTTTTGTAAAATGCAAAAAAGAAAAATACTTTTAGTTTCAAATGTATTGAATCAGATAAAAATCGCTCATAACAGAGCAAATGGAATCGATAATTCGCATAAGGATTTTAAAGTCACATTTCGTATAAGTAATTTTTCATAATTGTGTTTTTTGTATATATATATATATATATATATATATATGTTTATATATATATATATATATATATATATAGTTAGTTATAAAACTTATAGTTAGTTATAACTTACTAACTAGCTCTACCTACGTATTGAGTACTTTTGAAGTAAATACTTAAAGTTTACGCGTAAATTTATACTTTCGTATATTAATTTTATGTGAGTAAATGAAGTAGTTATATATATACATATATATATATAATATATATATATATATAATTTAAAGGAGATTATAATAATAGTCTAAAGAGCTAAGTGTATTTTAATGTAACAGTGAAATTACTAGTTTAATTAAAATACAGGAAATGCTCGTTGTAATTTAGATATATAATAAGCTCGATAGTTAAATGTCCTAGAGCTAATTCAATATTAAGTAAAGTGATTTTCAATTTAAAAATTAAAAAAATTTTTTTTTAATTTAAAAATCAAATTTTAATTAAATTAAAAATCAGTTTCATAAGAAGAAACAACAACAAAGTCAATTATCTGTACGATCGTTTCGGAAATCCGTGCTTTTTATTTGTGGTATACATGAAGTTATGTAGAACAATTATATATAGTTTTTTGGTAAGCAAGGTCTCCTCATCAGCAAATTTAGGAGGATTTTTATTGAATTTAAAAGACACCATAAATAAACCTAGCATTAAAAGTAAGGCAGATGAATCTGAAAAAATTGAAATAAAAGGTTTGGATTTAAAATTTATAACAAAATTAATATAGGTTATAGATAGAAATGAGTAAAAAATATATATATTTTTTGAATTTACATAATAAATTTGATTTAAAAATATATAGAGATAGTTACCTTTCAGTTTTTCTTTTTTTGAAATCAGGAACTGTGTTTAAAGTAGTCATTTAGATGTTTACTATAGTTTTTTTTATTTTATTGAATGATGAATTTTACAAGGGTGACGCTCGTGCAGTAAATTGTTTCCGTTAGCGTATTTTGATTTAAAGACGCTACAGTTTATATATATAGAGAGAATATTTATTTTGCAAGTTTTTAAGGGGAGATAATTGTCATGTATTATTGACTCTATTTATTATTTGATTTCCGGGTCTAAGGGAGGTAATTGGTCTAACTTAATTTATTTGGTTAAAATTAAGGCTAGACAATCGAAAAGAGGGGATGACTTTCGAAAATATCGGCGTAAAAAGCAATACATCCCTGTGGAAAAGTTGCCAGTTGAGGTTGAAGGAATAAATATCTTTAGGCAATTTTTCAGGAGTTGTCGTCTGAAAGGTCGAGCTCAAAAACGATACTTACCTTGTGAAAATCAATTGCCTCTGTCGAAAGTTTTAGGCAGACATGCAAACATACATACATACATAGATTTATATATTTGTAGCTCAAATCTACGACCCAAAACGATTAAAAAGCTTACCCTATCTCTGAATACCATTCGTGTAAAAATTCAAATGTTTAGAGCAGGAATTTTATTTAGTAATTTGGTAGAGACCGCAGAGGTAAACTTTTTTAAAACTTTGACCCCTATTATGACCCCTTAACAGTTTTTGCTTGGGAAATCAAGTTATTAAGTTAGATCCATGTCCAAGGAACATATATCTAAAATTTCAATTGTTTATACCCAAAATTGCCGGAAGGATTTGGTAGAATTCGCAAAGGTCAAATCGTAGAACTTTGACCCTTTAACAGCTAAATTTCTGGGCGAAAACCTATTACCAAGATTTTCCCAAATCTCCATACTCTGTATATCTCATTTCGAGTCTGTAGACTGAAAGTTGGCGGAGTTATTGCGTAGGGAAATGTACACAGACAGACAGACATACAGACACACACACTGACAGAGACGTTCACTTTTATAATTATATAAATATACTAGTAGTTCCGCCCGGCTTTGTTCGGGCCCTATGTACTGTTCATAAGGTTATGTGCATATGTATATATTAAAAAGTGTGAATATGTAAAGTAATGCCTTTCTGTATAATAGTCTTCCTTAACTACCATAAAGAAAAGACAGACAGACATTTTCACTTTTATAGATATATAAATAGATAGATAGTTAAATTGGATGCAATATATAGTAATGATTTTAAAAGTATTAAAAAAAAGACTCGTGCGCCACCACCGAGAATCGAAACCAAAACGTTCAGCTCACGATTTATTTTGCCTCTGCCATCAATGGCTGGGCTATGAAGACATGTTTACTGCAGGGCTAAAAATTAAAACATGAACCAATGGCTACTACTTAATGCATTCGTAACGCCGGCGTTCGACCTCCACCTGGCAAATTTCAATTTTTTTAATTTTCACATTTTGCACCGATTTTTCCGAGCTAAAACCCAAATATAAAGTTTTGCATGGATTCAAATACTTTATATATGAAGTTTTATGTCTGTAGACCAACAACTTCATAAGGAGTTTGGTAGGAAAAATTTGTTAAACAAAAATATATACGTATACATAAATATATATGGAAATAATTTTGTGTTTACTATAAACTTTTTACGTAAATATTATGCAAGTATAAATTATGTAGAATATCTGCATGAATATAATTACACGTAATAGTTAACTAAAGATGATTATACCATTAGAACACCGAAAAAATAATAGGGAATTAATCAAAATGAATGTCTAAAAGAATATACAAAATAGCCAGATCATTTGCTAGTGAATTCAATTCCAAAACCCATGCATTAAAAACTGTATTTTCTTTTTAAATAAATAGAAAAGACGGTTTTTAATATGAATATCAATACACACAAAAAAAACGAATTTATAGGAGTATAGATAGATTTATATGTCACACACACATATATATATATATATATATATATATAGTCATCCACATACAGTACTGTTTCGCTGTTTCACAGCTAATGAGTGCGGCTAGATAGGCAACCACCTCAAGCCAGGATTGAAACCCGACTGTCTGTGTGGCAGTCAAGGCTCCTAACCATTACGCTATTATATAGTTGAACTGCGTGAATAATTCCTTATATCACTTGATTACAACAATATAAGCATTTATATACACAACATGTAAACTTTACAGTATCTCAAATAAGTATTACATTACAATTCCCTATTTTCGAATGAATGATAAAAAGGTTGAATAATCGAAATATTGCATTTTTTTATTTATATTGTCTTACTTTCTTGTTATAGTTTCATATGATTATATAAACACTTCACTTCGACAAGGTGGCATTGTATCTGGTCATTATTATATGCGAAAAATTGTCCGTGATTCTTAGACGATTAAACACCGAAATTATTGTACTCTATAAGTTATATCCATCATTATATATAAACACACACACACGAACGCACGCATGCGCGCACACACACGCACGCATACATACATACACACACACACACACACACACACACACACACACACATATATATATATATATATATATATATATATATATATATATATATATATATATATATAATTGTGATGATATATAATAGATGAGAGGATAAAGAGTTTGGGCTCATAACCGTCGGGTACCGATTTCGAATCTCGTTAGATTCGGCCACTCTGATGAGTCCTAGACGACGAAACACGTGTCAGTGGATTATTATATATATAAAAAAAAACAATATATATGCCGCTTTCCATGTGGGGATAACAAATTGGTTAAAATGGAAAATTATTCCCAACTCGTATTTAGGTAAAAATGCACTTTCGTAAATAATTAAATTCATTCAAAACGTATCGCAGAAACAAACAAAAAAAAACATCTAAGTAAATCGCAATATATCCAACAGTCGTGCGAGAGGGACAAGTGGATAAAGAGTTTAGGCTCATTACCGTGAGGTCTCGATTTCGAATTTCATTAGATTCAGCCACATTGATGAGTAGTAGAGGACGAAACAATTGTCAGTGGATAATTATATATATATATATATATATATATATATATATATATATATATGTATATATATATATATAACAAACAAACAACAATATACATGCCGCTCCCAATGTGAGGGTACAAAATTGGCTAAAAGGGAAAATTATTCCCAACTTGCATTTAGGTAAAAATGCACTTTCGTAAATAATTGAATTCATTCAAAACGTATCGCAGAAACAAAAACAAATAACATTTAAGAAAATCGCAATATATCCATACAGTCGTCTCTTGGGTCCCGAGTTCGAATCTGGCTAGGTTAAGCCACCCTGAGGAGTCGTAAACAAAGAAACACTTGTCAGTTCATGATTATATTAAAAAGCAGCAATATATATATATATATATATATATATATATATATATATATATATACATATATATATATATTGCATGATTATATTAAAAAGCAGCAATATATATATATTGCTGCTTTTTAATATAATCATGAACTGACAAGTGTTTCTTATATATATATATATATATATTTGTAGATATGTGTGTAATTTTTGCATTTACACGTTATAAATACAGTATATATATATATATATATATATATATATATATATATATATATATATATATATATTTGTGTGTGTGCGTGTGTGTGTGTGCAATATTTACAAAATTCATCACTTGATTGTTATCAATCTATCGCATGATTTTAGTAAATAATCTATATTAAGGTTGCATTTATAATGCATTTAAAAATGTGTCTTTGTATAGTGGGAATGCTTTAAACTTGTGTCGTCAATGTGTTAAAACATCTCTCGGTGATGTTCAACAAAAATTCAGGTTTCTTTATAAGTAAATCACAAACACACGCGTGTGTGTACCTATGTACGTGTGCGTAGATCCATAAAATATTTGATTCCCTTAATATTTTAACGCGAACGTTGCCAGACAATATAAACAACATCATAAAAATAATGGAACAAATGCTGTCAAAATCCTCCATTGAGACCAGTTGTCACTGATGTGGACAGAAACGTTTAAGATAGCAAAGCAAATGACGCCAAATCTTTCAGGCATTTGAATACAATTTGTTTGCATTTCGCATATTCACATTTTTTTTTCTGTTTTCAGACGTTTATTTCTAAGGAAAAGACACGTTAAAAGGTAACTGTAAGCATTACAAGCCACAAAAACAAAACATGTAGTTTTTACAAAAGGAACTTCAAGATAAAAATCGTACTTTGCTGACTCTATACAAAAGTATCCTAGATCTAATACGATAAAGAAAGTGTAATATACTGGAATGATAGCAGGAATACCCAACGTTGCCCAAATCCTTATAAAATAAACACAAAAAGAAATACAGCTATGTTTCACATACTTAATATTATGCCTGATGTGTATACACAGTAACAATCCCAACGCTGGCGGTCCTGGATATGACCTAAAACTATATCCGATGGTGGTGCCCCACCTTACGGGCCTTAGAGAGTGTGGAGCCACCCTTTAATTACCATTGCTCCCACGTCCACTCTGACCCGGAGTGATAGTACTTGTTAGGGTCCCAACTATGGGTTAAATAGAATCCGACTTAAAAAAACAAATATACCCAATTAAAAATCGTTCCTCAAAATAACTAGATTTGGCATTAAATAACCTGAAAAAGGTTGATATGCCGTAAAACAAAAAAATGATATATATACTCCATTAAAAATCGTCCCTTACAATAACTAGATTCGACATTAAATAACCTGAAATAGGTTGATATGCCGTAAAACAAAAAATACCAACCAACCAACCAAACGCTGGCAAAAGTCCTATGTAGGAAAATATTCTCTTGGCCACAATATATCGCTTGTTTTACGGTACAACTCTCGACTTTGCAGCTTTTCAACCATTTTCAGTTTTAAAAAAGGATATCGTACGTCAAGGACGACGATTACACACGTACATCCATTTACAAATGGTGCAATAAGTATCCAATAAAAAGCAAAAACTTCATTTATTTTTATTACGCGAAAACAAAAACAATATCAATGTGCTATTCTAATGTATTTTTGTTTGATAAATACAAATCTCGTATAAAACGGTCATACAAAAATGCATTAGAATATGACTTTGTTATTTTTTTAGAAAGGCATCACCATTTATCAAGGCCAAGATGCCAATAGAGTATAAGGGTTGAAGAGTGTACAGTAGACAATTGGACAATATAGTAATCATTAGTAATGGAAATTCGGTAAATTTGTTAACTTATATGGAACGGCTCATCAATAACTTGTTTACGTTAGACTTGAAGACAACCATATTGTAGTCAGCTGGAAAGCAGGAAAACGGAAGACAATTCCACAGGCGTGCAGTTCTTAGAAAGAAGCTTTGTTCATGGAATCTACGTTTAGGTTTAGGCACAGATAAAGAGTGGGCTAAATTATTTATAGTGTTTTCTGCTACACGGGGGTTTCTTGTGAAAGTTTGGGGACCATAGATTATAGCTCAGTAGATGAACGTTTTGCTTTGCATCGGATACTTATTGCACCCATCATATATCTATTAGTGATGGGATGATTTCAATATTTTTTCCCGATTCCGATACAATTACCGAATCTTTACTCAATTCCCAATTCCGATACAATTACGGATTCCGATTCTTTATAAATTTAGAAATATTTACAATAAAGTTGGTATTTTTATCCGATTACCGTAAAAACACATGTTTAGTGTTCAGATATTTTGCTCAAACGTGAAAATACACTTTTGAAGGTTATCTATAGATTATAGTTTTACGGGTAGTTTAAGATAAGTAAATATTTAGTATTTTATCATTACTACCAATTGTAGATTTTGTTTCAAACAAAATCAAATATAAAAAAATAGATAATTAAAGGAATCGTTTTGGCATCGGAATATAAATACAATTTTTCCCCGATTCCGATACCCAAAATGTTCCGATTTTTTCAATTCCCGATTCCGATTCCGATTAATCTTCCCAACACTAATATATATATATATATATATATATATATATATATATATATATATATATATATATATAGAGAGAGAGAGAGAGAGAGAGAGACTTATATGTAATATACTGAGTTCATGTACTTGAGTAAATTTTCATATACCAATAGGTTTTAAGCCAAAAATGGTTGACTTAAGGATTAAACTGCAAAATTATCACATTTCATAATTGAGCATTAATATACTGTGGGTTCAAAATCAAGACTTCAAGACTAGGTGTTGATGGCAACAAAAAGTGTATTTCCTTTTACGTTACAATTGTTTCAGTTTTCAGTTCGACAATTTCAAGCATTATATTGTTTGAAAAATGCTGGTTTTTGAAAATTTTTCAAACGATATAATGCTTGACGTTGTCAAACTAGACATTGAAACAATTGTAACGTAAAATGAAAGACACGTTGTGTTGCCATCAACACCTTGTCTTGAAGTCTTGATTTTGCACACACAGTATATATATATATATATATATATATATATATATATATATATATATATATATATATATATATATATATATGCATGTATGTATAAATATAAATAACCAAAAACTACTTTATACATACCGACACTAGTGTTTCATGGTTCTGCAGTCAACATTGACTGCTGATCTGGATATTCGAACAGTAACATTATGTTATTAAGATATAAACACTGTTATGTTATTAAGATGTAGACACTGCCTTCTTTAAGAGAAAACATCTGTTTAACTAAAAAAGAATCAAACTCAAAGATTCTTAAAGTCCGACGATAAAAGTCTGCTTTGTGAAATTGCACCGTTCTTTTTACATTTGGGTTTTTAAACATTCTTATGCAAAAAGACCTACATGTTGAAGAGTTTTTGTAAGTTCCTTGTTTCTGATGAATAATTCATTGTCAGTGGGAGTGGGGGTTATATCGACCCTTAATATATTTTGTCACTAGTTTTGTAGAACCATCATAATCGGGAAGTCAGAAATAACTCGCTTATTAGTGAAAACAAAATATATTAAATAGAAAACCAAATACAACTAATAAATATCCGACGTCTACATGCGTATGTAACGTCCTGTTACCTGTGTCATCATTGAACAAAGATGGGGATTAATTTTTTACAAAGGCGTCACTTATCAAAGCCCAGAGGCCACTCGAGGATAAGGGTTAATGAGTATAAAGTAGTCAATGAGAAAATATCGTAGTAATCGTTAGTAGTTGAAATTTGGTATGTTTGGATTACTTAAGAGGACGGCTCATCAAATACTCTTTAACATAGTGTACGTGCGACTTGAGGATGACCATATTGTAGTCAGTTGGAAAGAAAGAATACGGAAGATTTTTTCACAGGCGCGCAGTTCTAAGAAAGAAGGTTTGTTCATGAAATCTACGTTCAGGTTTAGGTACAGATAATGAGTGGGGAAAATTATTGATATGGCGTTCAGCTAAACGAGTGTTTCTCGTGAAAGTTTGGCAACGAGAACCATGGATTAAAGCTCAGACGAGCAATAGCAGTACAGATAATGCAGAGGCAAGCTAGAAATGTCTTTTCTGTAGAAAAATCGCAAGGAATAGAAAAGGAAATGCCCTACTAGGCTACGACATTTATTTTGGATTGTGTCAAGATAGGATAAGCTGCTTCTAGCATTTACTGCCCAGATGTGGCAACAGTATTCCCACCCTGTGACGTGCTTGACTTTTATACACGTAGAAAATTCATCAGCAGTCAGAGATCTACTGAAACAGTAAAATCATGCCACCATTTTTCTAGTGACCTTGGCAACGATCCTCATTATAAATAGAGGAGTTAATTATATTCGTAGACATATCACAATAAATAGTATATCAAATATAAAATAAAAAGTTAAGTACTTTTGCAGAATTTGAACCACACGAAACTAAACATCAGTTCAGTTTTATTTTGAACATGGCGTCATGTGCTCAGAGTTCGCTGTAAGCTTATAGAAGACGCCGATCAATGCGCGGCAAAGCAGCAGACGATCCTTGGGGAAAATATTGGGAGAAAAAAATAAATAAATTAAGTAAGCAACATGCCCTCTAACAACTTTATACAAGATGAATATCTGCACTATGGAATAACAGTTGCAGACAACGGACGATAAAAACAAAACGATTAATGTCGGCAATAGACGTTGATAAGAACTGTAGTTTTTTTTGTTTTTTTTTGTTTTGTTTTTTTTTTTGACTGAACATGCTAAAATGAAAATATCATCTCGGCTGTCCTAATTTTATTTAATTAAATAAAGAACAAACAACCGGTTCACCCACCTCACAGGAAAAAATATTTATGAAAAGATAAAAATAACAAATATAAGTTTACTTTAGAAGGAAAATAAAATGCGAAAAAAAATAATTCATGAAAAAGTCATAAAATATGTTTGTTTTATTTTAAGTTTGTTTAAAAAATGTGAAAAACACAAAATATATTTTATCTCATTGATTTTGTTCAATTTTTTTTTTCTACCGGAAAGTGCGTTATAAGAATAAAACAAAAGTTCTTACGGTTTTCTTGTGCTAAAATTCAAGTTCTCTCCTCGGTAATAGAATAAGAAATCCTTTGACATTCAGGCAATTTCTATTTTTTATTATAATCTAAACTTCCGATGTTGGGTAGTATCGTTTTGCATCAACATAAAGAAAAATCATGCCTTACTTAACCGAGCGCGGACGCACGTATGTAAATGCCTATTAAATGACGTATCCGGTATGGAAAAATAAAGACTGCAAAAAGACGACTAAGGGAGAGACGTTATAGCCGTAACGAGAAGTCACGCGTGGCAGAATAATGAAGAATAAATGTCGTTGTTACAATACAAAGGAGTAGAGTTACTTTTTGTCTTTGTACTCTTTGCGACTTAGACTGAATACAACGTGTGGGTCCCTGTTTAAACGTCTATGTAACAGTACATAACTAAAGAAGACACGTCGGAGAGGAACATAAATTAAAAAGAATTGTCTCAGTCTCGAACTACATTCCAGTTACTGTTCGAGGAAAGGAAATTCTAAATGAATAATTAGGACAAATACAACACTTTGTCACTAGCTTGTTTAGTAAAGACTGAATATTGTAAATCTACATTATTATTTCCGTTCGGAGAAATATATTGATTAAATTTCCTATTAAAATCTTCCCTTTTACTCAGACCAGATAGCCTTAAAAGTAAGCTAGTTTGTCGAACATAAAGTCGATCTTAGCGTCGTATAAAAAAAGACGACTGACACAATGAAGTTTTCTCCATTGTTACGTTGGATAAATGTAGATAAAATGATCGCAAAAAAACAAAATGGCGTCATAATATACGCATCAACGCAGAACAACGATGAACACACATTTACATGAACTTCAAGTGCATCTTCACCAAGGCTGACACTCTTACGACTATTTTCGTTCTTCGCGTTCATCGCTTTTTAAAATTTTTCGTTTCTTCTGAATTTTTACTCAGGTTTTTGTGTTCGATATTTAACCGTCTACATTCGCATTTCAGTAATATCTATCAAATCCACGTCACCTTAAGTAATATTTTCACTTGAACTTTTCCGTAAGCGGCTGTCAAGAAAATGAGTAGCAAATAAAATACCTAACTATGCATTTTATTGCTTTGATAAATCTAATAAATTGTTTTAATGAACAGATAATAAATATCATGCTTTAATATTTTAGTTTCTGAGTTGAAAAATAGGAGGCTTTACTTTTGAAACGACACTCGTGAATTACTTTATTGCTATTGTTTGAAATACTTTGGGATGAGGCTTCATAATTTTTGATTGCAGGGTAGTCAACTGCGACGGAGCCCGTGGTGCAATGGATATACGCGTTGAGTCTACGTTTCCACGTGATCCTTCTCTGAATATAACGGTTTCAATCATATCCAAAGCAGGCGAGGGAATTAGTTCGCCAAAGCGTGGTGAGACAAGACCAACTGTGGAAGGCAGTAATTAATGGGAATACAATTACAAGACTCGCCATACCTATCCTGAAAAAGGCCAGAGAGTGAAACAACAAATGTAAAGATGTGGTTGCAGAAAAAAGAATGAATACACAGATCCTCTAAATATATATATATATATATATATATATATATAATTATTTTTTTACGCAAAAAAAAAATGAATACAAAGATCCTCTAAACTTATATATATATATATATATATATATATATATATATATATATATATATTATTATTATTATTTTACTATAATAATTAAATACCTACAGACACTAGTGTTTCATCCTTTCGGGAATCTTCAGTGCAAGGTGTCACGATTAATACCAGTCGAACGATTCGGACCCCCGCAACAAGAGACATCTCTGGCTCGATAAGCGAAGACCTAATCCATTCGGCTACCATTAACCGCGTGAAATAACGTTGAATTTAAACATTTTAATTTTAAATGTTCATTTACGTCAGTCAGAGAGTTATCTAATCGTTATACAATGATATATGCATGAGAGCTAAATTGACCGACTTTAATTCAACTGAAAGTGCTCAACGATAAGAAACGAATTTCTTAAAGGGGCTGTCGTAATTATTTTTTTTACTATAATAATCAAATACCTACAGACACTAGTGTTTCATCCTTTCGGGAATCTTCAGTGCAGGGTGTCACGATTAATACCAGTCGAACGATATATAAATATATATATATATATATATGTGTGTGTGTGTGTGTGTGTGTGTGTGTGCGCGCGCGTTTAATGTAAGAGGTTATGTGCATTCATTTATATATAAGGTAATTTATTGATTTATATATATAAGGTATTCATTATATATACATACATATATACGGTAAGAGAGTATATATATATATATATATATATATATATATATATATATATATATATATATATATATATATATATATTCAATAATATTTCTCGCGATTAACGGTTGCTGAATGGATATGGTCCTTTCTAATGGAGTCAAAGATGGCTTCATTGCCGGGTTCGAATCTAATCGTGACATCCTGCACTGATTATATCCGAAAGGATGAAACACTAATATCTGTAAGTGATTAATAATTGTTATAAGAAATAATTATGTCAGCCCCTTTCAGAAACTAGTTTCTTATCGTTGAGCACTTTACGGTTGAAATAAAGTGTCTGTAGGTATTTGATTAAATTTCGCTCACATACGCAGATCATAATATAATGCAGATATATAATAAGCGCGATAGGCAAATATCCAAGAGCTACTTTAATATTTAGTAAGGTGATTGACAATTTAAAATTCAAATTAGAATTAACATTTAAAAATCTGTTTCATAAGAACGAACAACAACAAAGTCAATAATTTGTACGATCGTTTCGGAAACGATGTTTTTTATTGTGATAGACATTAAGCCACGGACAATAATTTTGACAGTTATTATTAAAATATTTTGGCACCTATAATTAAAATACAGACAGGCACATTCATGCAACATTTCATTGATGGGGCAGATGTTGAAGCTCAGCTGACAGTGCGGAACCTATTAGGTTGGCGCCTCTCTTTTGGCCCCTGTCTAAAAGGGAGAGACTGGTAACAGAGGCACCAATCCAAATTTGGTAACAATACTCCATACATAGGCGAATGGTGGTTTTGTAGGGGTACAGGAAACACTCAGGCATGGATAACATTCTAGCACGGTAGAGGGAGTCCACCTTCTTTGCAATAGCCTTGGTAATTTTCTCAATGTATCTGTTCTAATTCGTATCTCTGTGAATATTAAGCCGAGGAGTTTGAACGAAATATTTTCAGGGAATGTATCATCAGCCACAGCTATCAGTGGTTAAGAAGGTCTCTTGTAGTTATTAAAGGAAAGAAGTGCAGTCTTAGTAGCATTGAATGTTACCATCCATTTGTGTCCTTATTCTACTACAGGCTGGAAGTCTTCTTCCTCTATTACCTTGGATATGACTTATTCACAAATAATGCCGCTCTCTTTATATCATTTCCGAATGAATCTCAGGAACTGATGAATTGTTTTGCAAAGTGTAATACTTTTAATTAATACAAGGAAACTAAAGTACTCAATCAACGTCCATCTACATGAAAGCAGATCAAAAACATAAAGCAAGCTCCTCATATTTAGCAATATTTTAGTATTCTGATGCCAATATATGGCAAAAATCAAAAGTATGTAAGATCTTTTTATATATTTTAAAATGCACTCACATGAACTGCTGGATGATGAAAATGTCAACTGGATAACTAAGGCATCTAATCTGGTTGGTAAACTCCGTCATCGCTAATGGAATAATACAGGGATTAGCTTAGACGCAGACATTCAGGTTCATTAAACTGGTGTGTCTCGCGTCTTTTCTTTAGATCGTAAACTTCACCCTCCACCGATAGCAGATAAATCAGCTTACAATATTTCATGAATTATGCCTTCGTTCTATATGTGGCTATACACTTGCAGAGAAATTCCAAGTTATGGAATTCTTTGAAAAATATCAGACTGAGGAGCTCGAAACCTTCCTTATCCTGCCACAGATTAGATGGGCTGTACATGGTGTCAGAATGGGAGATGGACGTATACAAATGATTCTGATAATAAGCCATAAACGAAAACAGACTTAAGCACATTCTTTCATCAATATTCTAATTATTCTGAGAACTTGGCACATGCTAGGTACAAATAGAGACGGATGCGCCCGGAGAAATCTGATTGTTTTTAAATAAATCGTATCAACAAGCAGAAAGAAGAACGATTATACACCAAAATATGTGCTACGGCAACACCAATCATATGCGAGATTCATTATTTATATAAAGTCTATTGTCTTCTTAGCAGATAACTCGCTGGACGAAAATTTCATTTTCGACATAAGCATCCAAACTGATCACAAAACTGATAGACACTCATACGTCGAAATATATAAACGAGAGAAGCCAGAGGATATATGTATAATTAATTCTATAATCAAGCAACGCAAGAAAGATATCTAGAAAGGGTGTAGTTATCTAACTACTAAAGAACAGGCCAATATGTGACAAGTTGGATTTTTACTTCTCTAGGGCGTAAACATCAGAAAAGGGCTTCAAGCAAAGAAATATGCGTTCAGCAATTCTGTTCTCTGATGCACTGGCTGCTATCATGCTTAAGATGGAAGAGCTTTGCTAAAGCGGGTTTTCTATTGGTGAACAAATCCTTTCCCATCTTTCCTACGCTGATTACATCGCCATTTTTAATGTATGAACACATAATCAAGTTGTTTGTCAATGTATTAGCAAAGAATGCAAAGGAGAGGGGATTAGATATTAATCATAGAGAGAACAGAATGCATGTCTACCGCCCAATCATAGTGTAACTTAAACATGACCATTCACAGGTCAAACAGGTCCTCAATTCATTTATTTAGAGAATAAACTGACTTTTTTTCCAGTGATCACAAGACGACATTGAAACACAGAATCGGGCTGGGTTGGGTGGCTTTCTCTCCAAACACTGCACCATTCTAAAATCAAAACAGATGCTGACGTTAAGGTAAAACATTATTTAATGTATGTCGCCCCAGTAGTTTATATGACCTTGATTCTATTACGTTCACTAAATAACTAATCAATCGCATTGAGGTGATTCAACATCAGGTGAGTCGTTTCATTAAGAGAAAACGCCTGAGCAAAAAAAAATCCACCCTCCGTCAAACTACTACTCCACCTTCTCTATTTGATAAAATCCAAAGTAAAATCTTTACAATTTTTTTCCATATAAAACGATCATCAAGTGACCAATCACATAAATAGAATATTCCGATTCATATGTGATGATAGTAGTGACGAACTATTGTTTCTTTGTCGACGCCACAAAATAACAAAGGAGTTCATTACGCTTCGTCGTTTAAAATCTCATTCAACAGGTAGGAAAAAATTACAAAATTTAGGGGAAAAAGTTAAAAATTTATATAACATTACTACTGATCTCAATTTGAATATTATTCTCATAGTGTTTCTGCCGATAAACTTTTCAACCTTCTATATGCATATATTGTCGGGATCCATCTTGTACCCAACCAGCTAAATATTATCAGAGATTATCCCGAGCGGAGAGGATACAGAGAGCTAAATTAAAGGTATGATTGGAAATTGCCCTAAAAAGGGGCCAACGAAAGAGAAATTAGGGCTGTTTTTATTTAATTGTCAGATTTGGGAAATAGCAAGTAATCGTATAAGTTGGAAGAGAAACGAGTAAAAAAAAAACTCAGAATTCATGAAACATTATTCCTGTAAAGCGACATTTTTTCTAGCATATGCCAAAGTTAGAGCATTGACCGGAGAAAGGGGATCAGGATTGGGATCCCCGGTGTGTAAGAAAATTATCGATGAGAACCCTTTCTGTTGAAAATTTCCTGCTTTTGATGTTGGGGAGAGGTAGCAGGACGAACCAAGATGTGACGGATTTGTAAATGCTTAGTTAGGGGAACACCCTGGTATGTTCCCTGCATATGTAAGATGGTGCTAACCCCCCACCAAAAAAATCAAAGAGCTTTGGGGAGTTTTTGCAGAGTTTGCAGTAGTGAGTTTGAACTCGGGGGACGCGGGGGAGCTGTCCACCTGGCCTTTAGAAAAGCACCCATACTTTTACCGATGAAAAACAAGTAATCGATTATTGAACCCGGATTGAGCCCTGTTCATCAGCTATCATAACTATCACAAAGAAGTAACTGCAATCGACCTTTTATTTCTTTTATTTCATCTGAATAACTGAATATCTGGGCAGGAACTGCTAAAAACAGCCTACCCTGCCTTGACAGAGTACAAAATAGACTTCGTGGATTAGTGGGGGATGCCCTTTTCTCTACCCTGCAACCTCTCTCCCACAGAAGAGACGTTGCGAGGCTATTCTTGTTTTATCGTTATTTCCATGGCAGGTGCTCGTCTGAACTCCAATCTCTGGTCCTTCCCCTCGCCAATCTTTCACGAAAAACACCCGTCTAGCTGAATCCACTATGAAAAATTTCCCCCACTCTTTATCTGTGCCTAAAACAAATCGTGGATTCCATGAACAAAGCTTCTTTCTTAGACATGCACGCCCGTGGAACTCTGCTCCGTCTGCCTGCTTCCCACCTGACTACAACTTGGATGTCTTCAAGTCCACAGTTAACAAATTCCTAATGAACCGCCCCCTTAAGTAAACACTTCTTCAAATCTCCACACTAACGTACTGTACTTGCAATAAACCTTATCCCTGAGTGGCTTCCGGGCCTTGATAAGTGGTGACCACCGTGTAAAAAAAACTGTACTTATTTTATTTCTCTCTTTTGTGAATAATCATTTTCATGAGAAAACTACAGCCGACGTCGACGTTGTTTATTGTTGCTAATATGTATAAATGAACGTAAGAAAAAACGTAACAAGCAATAGAAATGGTGTTCTTTTTCAGCGCAAGAAGGGGACAGAGATTATCATTGTTGTGTCCAATGTCATATCAACCCTGCGTTCGTGAAAGCGACTGAAACTACGTTGCAGGACCTTGGTTGATATTCGAGCCGAACCACCTAGGACTGTAATTATAACGGTTTTAACCTATGACTACACCTGAGGGTAACGAAAACGTTAAAAATCGCTGAAATCTGGAATCTGTGCGAATTCTTTTAAGGAGACCATTGTGAGAAATTCCATTTACGGCCGCCATGTTTCTTGTTCAAGCCGCCTACACAGTTCTAGTAGACCCTCCGTGATTGGTTAGTTTGAATAAGTCAAGTGAATTGCTTGGCGCCCTTTTTTGTATCATGCTTTTATTTTTCAGTCAACGTGAATCTCTCGGCAGTAAATGACTCACAGGAGCGGCTCCCAGCAAAGGACTTACGATGAATGGAGCCGCTACTATTTCTTCATGTTATTTCACCAAAATATTTATGAACAAAGGACTTACATCTCTATAAGCAGAGACACCTTTATATTGCCGGAGATATTCTAAGTACAGGATGGCATCCTTTGAACATTTTCTTCGTGTTTATATCTACTAAATATGGGAACTTATCTCAATTCAATTAGAATTCCAAGCGACTCGCTTTATGCCTAACTATAAGCTCCAACATTTTTGCCGAGAACACATGAATTATCATGAATCCTTTCGCGGAAAATTTTGAACTACCACTCCACCAAAGGGAGTTTAACTAAAGGCTCCCTATTTAGGGAGACAAAACTTCCCCACCAGTTTGCAATGGAATGTACCAAGACCAATGACTTCTCTTTGCTGTTCTTATTGAATAAATTTTAAGTTTGAAGGTATGGATTTTGTAATTTTTGGATTTATTTTGCCTCTGCCAGGGAGTATTGAGTTTGCGAGAATTACATTTCTTACGCCATTTTGATTCTTCACGGGACTCACCTGCTATAGTTTAGTCAGAAATGACTTATTAGAAGTCTTAAGTAATTCGTCTTCGTAGCCGTAGTGTCGCTCGCATTGAGGAATTTACATTCAACATACTAGAAGACGTTTGCTTAGAACTGATGCTTATTCTTACTTAACACATACACGTTACGTCACAGGTCTTTGCGAAATATAAAACTTGCCAATGATTGTAATCTTATAAATGCCTTGTTTCAACATAATATATAGTGGCACAGTTATTGTGTCGCAAAATAAGTGAACTAAAAGAATATATAAATACTGTCTATTTTTTTACAATTTTTATACTACAAGCCACCTAAACATAAATCATGAATGAAATTTAAAGGTTCTCAGTTAGAATATTAAGAATTAAATGACACTTGGTAAATCTCATCTTATACTCTGTAAAAGTGAGAATTATGTGAGGAAACTTCTTTACCTATATACTTACTGAATTATTGATCTACAGAATTGGAACTTGGTATATAAGATATTCAGACACGTGGAAAACGTTTTACTCTGCTAAAGGGTCAAAATTGAAAAAAATGGTATGTGGGAGTCGTCGATTTCTCCCTGTTTACTAACTGTTTCACGATTGCGCATTCGGGAATTGTTCACATTACAGAACCCTTTGTTAAGTATAATTCGGTTTCAAGAGTGTGCTAGCTGGCCGAAAGGTAATCGTACTTGAGTTACTGTCTTTAGGTTTTAGTTACGATCTCTGATCGAGTATTTTTGTTTTATTTTATTAGTTATAAGAAGCGAAAGAAACGTAATACTCGCATGCACATATCTTCGTTACTGTATGAATTAAAATATAATATTTATGCGTGTTTAGAACAGGGCAACGCCGGACAGCTTGCTAGTTTAGAAAAGTTATTTCAGAATATTTAGATTGCGAAAAAATGTTGGAACCTACTGAGAAGAATCTTGCTTTAATAAGCTGTATTAATGAGAAGCATAAAAAAGGAATATCTGTTACTTTCGAACTTGAAAAAAATCGAACGGTTTCTTTTTAAATGCAATTCTAACATAAACCGTTTCCAACTATAAACTAACCAAACATAGTCATTTTGTTTGGTTCAAGAACTGGGTCTGCATTGGAATTTAACCTAAAATGTAGCCCACTTCGTATTAAAAATCGTAAAAGGTTTGATATGCCGTAAAACAGACGCACAAAACCAATCAATGTATCGTCGTCGTTGATAGGTATTTTTATGGTCATGATAATGAATGCGGTAGTTTGGGTCAGGTTTTTCCAGCAAGTTCACCATGTTCCACAAAATTGGTTGACCAGATCCAACGCTGTTTCCGTTATGAGTGCAAATCTATTCGCAGTGCCAATAACGGACTCCGTAAAGGTGAGGGTTCAGTATCTGTTCAGCATCTTTGTTCACCTTCCTAAGCAAGGTTTTTAGTAAGCTACCCCCATGTTTCTTCCAGTCTAGCGGTGATACTGGGTGAATGATTTTCCGAATTACGTTACCTGGATATCGTCGAAGGGTGTGACTGAAAAACGAATGGAAGTTGATTTTGTAGCTACTGCGAATTGAGGATAAGCTGTTGCTAGTGGGCAGGGAGGATGCGAAAAAGGTCACTTGCCTGCTTAGCTCAATTTCACAGCCAAACAAAGAATATACTTAAAGTCAATAATTAGTATAGTAAAATCACAAAATAATTTTTTTATTTATTTGTGAAACAGATGAAATCCCGTTAATCTTAATAAGTATAATTAGTTGGTAGGAAACGTATATTTTGTATATTGGATTAATATTAAATTTCACTCAACTACCATCGGGTATTTATAAGCGGTAGTATACATAGAACCATATCAAGCGCAAAGAACGGCTGCATCATTGGACTGAATATAAGAGCGTATTTGTGATGATGGAACTGGGTAATTCTTTCGTGAATGGCATGATTCACATTGCAATGGATCCATCGAGCACACTCGAAAACTGTAGCCCGAAGACAACTGTTTCCAACAAAATCGTTTTGCCTATATAAGTTTCCGTATACACCCACCTCCATCGTCTTCTGTTTATCTCTTTCCCTCTCTCTGTATGCCTTTCCCGATATATATCTATCTCCCGTTTCGCTCTTTTTCGTTTTCTCTTTCTTTAGAGTATTTCTTCATCTACGATAACCGCTCACTCATTTAATCCATTACGTGTCATTTGATTTGCTTGCATTATTTCCCCTTGGTTTTTGTTTTTTATATCTTTCTTTGTTTGAGCATTTTTCGGTAATTCGTTAATTTAAATTCTTTTATTTTTTACTCTTTCTTTCTTGATGTCTATTTTATCCCATATTTATCTCCATCTTTTTATTTGCTGACCGGCAACAATTTCTACGCCATTGTTACTCGGTCTCACATTGCAAGTTTGTGTGTTTCTTTCATTATTCTATTTTCACTCTTTCATCGTCTTCCGCTATGCAATTCAAATGGTGGAACGATGAATTTCCGGCCATAAAGAAAAGGATACTAGAGCTTTCATTCATAAAAAAAACAATTTGGGTAACTTGATTATATAGTAAAGCTGACATCTAATAAAAGTGGCTGCTTTAAGCCTCAACCACCGCCTCGATATGGATCTGGAACTGTGAGCATGACTTTTCCACAAGTGTTGACGGAAGTTCAGCGAATGTCCGGCGGATTGATGCTTCCAGGCTCGCTTTTGTGTGATGGGAGGTTGTGTTGGTGATGTTTCCGACGTATGACTAAACGTAGTAGTCCAGCGGGATTAAATAAGTAGAGGGAGTCTGCGAAAAAAGGATCCAAAGTGGGAGCATTCTTTCTGAATCCATGGCTGTGTCTATTTGGATTTGTGGGCAGGCACCGAGTCCTTTTGCCACATCGTTGGTCTGCCAGCGGATTACTGATTGCACCAGGGAATCACCACAGTCTTCCGCACATCCAGGTATACTTTGGTGTTGACTTTAAAGCCGACTCTGAAGATGTGAGGTGGCATGATGTGACCCTGACTTGACACCACACCAGAAACCATAACCGTGACCAATTCTTTTTCCTTACCCTGGGCACGTCCTTGTTATTCACATCAATACAGCGATGTATTTTGAGGGTGTTGACAATGGTCCTGTTTTCATAATTTGGGTCGATAGAGAGCATGAGTTGTACAGTGGCGCATCTTCGATCTCGCTCGCTGAACATTGTGTCACTTTCAGACATGATAGAACGCTCTTATTGTTCTTGAATTTGTACACGACTTGCCAAAAAGTAGGTGGTCTGCAACAAAAACAAAATAAAACAAAACCCGTTTTCTTCAGACGCAAATGGAATAATATAGTCTTTACTAGGCCGACAATTTTATCGTTGAATCCTGTAGTGTAACAGTTTTTTTTTTCGATTTTTCTCCTCCGCCTTATTTTCCCCGTCTCTTCCTCTATATTTGTATTTGATAGAACACTTTCGTTAAATTATATCGCCTGCAACTGTTCACCGTAGAAGTTAGACTTCGAGATGTCTGTTAACATTACATTATAATTCCTATTGGCTAGAAGAGTCGGCAAGCAGAATCCTAACGTCTAACAGTTCAAAAGAAGAAACTATCAGAAAAATAGTGAAGATGTAAAATTTTAGTGCTCGTTATGTAAGTCAAGGCATTGACGTCCTCGGTGGCACCAATGCTTCAAGTTAATTGAAACGCATCCCATTTAGTGCTTGCAAAAGAAGCACATTGATACAACTTTACGGCAATGAGGCAGGAGTTACAATTGGTTCAATATGAATCCATTTATCTGATATTGTGTCAAATCTTACTGGCGGTTGTGGGGAAAGATATTCTTCTTCAGACAGTTTTTAGTATAGTCGGTGTTCATTCCAATGTTTATAAATTCGTTTGAGCGGTTTGTTATTAATAAATATATGTCCTTCCAGCCTCAGCTATTTATTCCAAACATCAGTCTCTTTGTTCAATTCATTAATTCTTATTTTCGATTGGCTAATACGTTTGATAATTAATGATTGATATTTAAATTTAACATCCGAATCTGACCTTTAAGATCGCCATGGGCATGGAATACGTGCCTACATTAGAGATTGTTTTCCATTAGGTAAGGAACATTTCCAGAGAAGACCCTAAATTGTCCTATCTGTGCTTACTGGCTTCACTTGCTCACACTAGTGCGTTCTTAATTTCCCTCTATCGTTCCCATAACAGTAGAGTTACTATCATTTACAGAATATCTGAGAAAATTGACCACATCCTGTTTACTCATCATTCAGCTAACTTTCACGTCTATGGAGACTTCAATGTCCACAATGTGAAATGGTTAGCTCAGTCAAACAAGACATTACGTGGGAGAGGCGTTATGTCACGATTTCTACATTGCTTATTACCTAACTCAGATAGTTTCTGAACCCACCTGTGTGCTCGAGAATAATGGTCAGGATGCAAGTCTCCTACCCCTTTATCTCACAACTTACACAGAGCTATGTTCATCTTTTGTTCTGTCTCTACTGGGATCTTCCGACCACTCGGTGATCTCAGTTAAGATAAAAACAAAATGTAATAAGTCTTACGACATACCTCTCAATCATACGGTAAATCGATACTATATGGCTGACCGGGGTAGCTTTCGTACATTTATATAGGATCTACATTTGTGTTCCATCTTTACATAGATTGCGTCTTCTATAATATCAGAGTTGACGGAATAGCTCGTACTTGGCGTTCGAGACAAGATCAAAGTGTAGTATCTGTTCTTCAGATGCTGCACTTAAGATAATTTGTACCAGTCAATGGAGGGGAAACCCTCTATACTGGGACAATTATTATTTTTGGTAACCAGAGTGACCCCTTTTAGGGGAGCTGGTTTTTACCTCACATTAAAAACGGCCTTGTGCCTAATTTGCTCAGTGGGGGAGCAAATAAACACCATCTGTTCTTCAGATGCTGCACTTAAGATAATTTGTACCAGTCAATGGAGGGGAAACCCTCTATACTGGGACAATTATTATTTTTGGTAACCAGAGTGCCCCCTTTTTGCCTACTTTTAGGGGAGCTGGTTTTTACCTCACATTAAAAACGGCCTTGTGCCTAATTTGCTCAGTGGGGGAGCAAATAAATACCATCTGTTCTTCAGATGCTGCATTTCAATTTCCTAATCTCTGTCTGTGGAGGAGAAATCCTTCACGACTTTGACAATTTTTATTTTTGTTCCTTTTCTGCACGTTAAACCCCTGGTGTCTAACTCTGTCCCGTGGGGAGACATTGTTCTTAGGAATAGTTAATTGTAGATATAGCCTATGTTGTACTTTTCCAAAAATTCCATCAAAAACCTAACAACCAGCCTTGGTTCTCTCCTGAATATGCTGTTGCTATTGCACGCAGAAATCACTTTTACCATTGCTTCCAGCATAATAGATGTACTGAGACTAGACCGCCTTCAGGACTGCCAGCGATCACTGTAAAAAAGAGTAATAAAGAACCCGATAGTGTTGTATGCTCGGTACGTCATGTCCAACGTAGCTGAGCAACAGCTTAGTTCCCACCAATTTTAACAAATGGCCGAGTACTGAATAAAGGTGTTTACTCTACCCTATCCATCATCAATAGACCTGAAGTCATCTCGTCATCATCGGATAAAGTCACACTTTTTGTCAAAATCTTTGTAGCTAATTCTACCCTATGCGATCAGGGTAGCTAGTCCCCCTGTATTTTCTCCGGTGTCGGAAAACACGCTATGTGACATATAAATATATGTGCGTGATGTTGCCAAGTTAATAAAAAATCTCTATAAAATAAAGCAACATGCCATGACGTAATTCCTATTATAGTGCTCAAAAATCTTCAAACAGGTACTAGGGTGATTTTATTTTTGTCTGATTCTCCGCTTAAATACTTTTATTTTCCTCTTTCACTTTTTTATAAGGGGGGGATTTACTAAGATTTTCCTTAATAGTTCATTCTCTGCATATCTGCACTTCTTTGTTCGTTCGTACTTTTTTTTTCGTTTTTCTTTCTTTTTTTTTACAAGGTGGTCACCACTTATCAAGGCCCGGTAGCCACTCACGGATAAGGATTATTGCAATCGGGGTGTTTCGCCCGTGCTTTTATCTTTATATCCCTATCCTTTCTTTCTTTTTCCATCCCCCCCTTTCTCTCTCTCGCTCTGTCTTAATGTCCGTCTTACTCTGTTTCATTCTTTCTTGTTTTCCTTTGCTTCCACTTTAATTTCTTTCCATTCCCTCACTGTATTAAAAACGTTCGGCCATTTTCCGTTGTAAAACTGGAACACGATCAACGTGATCAAATTCGACCCGCGAGCCCCTGCTGGAAATGACAACGACGAAGTTCTACACATCAACCTAGCTCCCCGCACTTCGTGAACGTTAATGCGGATTCTTTCGTCGAAATGGAGAAGGTTGTCAGCAGGTTGGATTTGCTACTACTCTTGAAAAACGGATAAATTTCAGTCGATTTTGCACACGATACTCAGCAGGAAATAAGCAAATCCCAATAAACAGAATCGTGTGCTTTGGAAGTTGATGTACGTTCTTCTATTTGGAGAAATAAACATAGTCAATCAATTTAGCAAATCCGAACTGTGTATTTTTAAGAAACATAAAATAATAATAAACATAAAATGATACAAATAAAAATGACACATACATTAATAGTTTGGGTTGAATATATTCATTTTACAATATATATATATATATATATATATATATATTTACGTAGTTATGTTGTTGATTTTTTTAATTAATTCCACGGGCAAGCAACGTCGCAGCACACAAGATTCATGACAGCCAACAAACCAGAAGTCCAGGATTCGAGTTTCGCTCTCATTTGGGCTCCCCAGTAAGGATTCAAAACCCGAGCCTCCTGCATGCGGGGTATGCACTCTGCCACCTGAGCAAATGCGCGACACACAAGAATGCCAATTAACACAGATCCAGCAAACCGCGGCGAATTTGCTTAATCTGTGTTAGTTAATAGCTAGATTTTCCTGTGTGGCGGCAATGTCATCAAAAACTTCAATGTTCGTGTTGCAGTTGTAATTCACATCAGAAAAGCGTGGATTGAACATGCCATCGATTATTGAACTGCGTAAGAAACAAGAGATCAAGTGGGAAGACTTTGGCATCAGATTTTAATTCGATGTTTTTGTTAAAAATCTGTAAATAAAATTTCGAAGTAATGTTCATTTTGAAAACTTGCATATGATAAAAAGTGGATTTTTTTTTTGACCGACCCTGAATATTGTTCTTTCCTTGCACGGATGGAACACGCTCAAACAGATAACACAGCGTTGGTTTGGAAATGTAAAAATGCACAAAATACCGACACGCCACTACCCCCTTCCACCCCTACTGTCCTAAAAGAGATATTTCTTTTATGGGTACCAATATTTAATTTTCTATTTATGAACCATTATCCAGACGTTAATGGTGTTATATTTGGGTATTTTTGTTTTTGCATTTTTTTTATTCCTGTTGACGATTTGATGTAGTTTTATATTACTGCTCGATTACCTAGGCTTCAAAGCTGTGACATATTATGTTGTCACTTTCTTTTTAGAAGTGAATAACCGCGTATAAAAAAAGGTTTAAACAGAAAAATATTATCATGTACGTTTTATAGTAAATGTTATTGGCTACGAAAACATTAATTAGCTATATGTTTGTTTGTTTTAACTTTTCTTACATACTGTTAAGTATTTTATTGAATTTTCTTTTTCTAGGCGATTATCGAGACTTCAAAGACGTTATATTTATTTCTTTTTCTTATACAGGTATGTTAGTATGTTCAAATTATTACGATATTGTTACGAAAACCCAGTCTTCACGCGTAGGAGAGAGGGTGTTTTGTAATTATTCTGTACTTTCATATAACAGGTTAACAAAGATGACGTAAAACTGGAATTTATTGTAGTACAATTTGTGAGAGATTTGATTCCTCCCAACTGCCAAAAAAGAAGGGGGATATGTGAACAACAACCTGAAACAGACAGAACTAATTGTTTTGCTCTTAATTTTGACGATGAATGCCATCAAAATTGACCAGTAGAACAAGTGTTTGAATTATATTCAGAAAAAATACGTGCAGTATACCATGAGGAAAAACGATGGCGGACTTGAAATATACTGTCATCGGTAACAGATAGTTATCTATCACTCATTTCGACCACTCCAAAATGAGAATCCCTAAGTTCGAAAAAATCTCTTTTTATGATTTGTCTAATAGAGCTTTTTTCGTAATTTTTTGGAGTTATAATGATGTAGGCATGATAAGTTAGTACGTAATAACATTTTTCCACTTAAATACAGTTTTAGAATACGCCAGTACCTGTAAGATTACGCCCCACACCAGGATTATTTGCCAGTAACCAACAGTACTGACAATCACAGATATTGGTTTCCACTAGCCGCCACTGAAAAGCAATGCCCTACAGTGGAAGCCAGACTATTCTACTTGGACCACTGCCACCAGTGTCCACTAGTATCCAGGGGCGGCAATGGTCATCACCACCAACCGTAGTTTTTTCCGAGGGAGTGCCCTTTAACGTTTCTATTCCGGATCTGTGTCATGCTTCCACCGGGCAATTCCGGTCAACAGGCTTAGCCTATATATATATATATATATATATATATATATATATATATATATATATATATATATATATATATATATATATATATAATCTAAAGAAGGTTCTTTATTAGAAAGTGGCGCGTTCGAAATGAATGTTTCTTTTTAGAACACAATTGTACCATGATGCTTGATTTTGTACGTTTGACTGTAATCCAATTGATTCTGAAAAAAAATAATTTCATAAAATCAGAAGTGTGTTATCTGATAAAATACGAGCGCGTTTGAAATAAATACTTTTGTTTAAAAGACAATTAAACCATGATAATTCACGTTTACATTGTAAATTTCAACTAAAGCCATTATTTGCAGATAGTTTTATAAAATCAACAGTAGATTATCGACAATGTAGCGTATTGTCGACTAAGTTACAGTAGTGATGCATCTGAAGCTTCGTCCCATTACACTGCGGAGAGAGGTGCCCTAAATTCTTAGCACGAAATTTATGTATATGATTAAAATATGATCGATTTAACTGATTTCCATTAGAGCAAAAGTGCGGAGGCGTGTAACATAATACACATGAGCGTGTCATTTAATATAAGCAGAAGAGAAGGATGGCTAGCTTGCGAAGAGATTAGAAATAGCAACAGTAGCCGGAAAAACGCATATAAAAATAGGAAATGTTCGCAAGAAGAAAAATACAATCAGAGGAGGGGAAAAAAGAACCATGTGGTCCGCAGAAGCAAAGTGCACGTTTCATATTATGGGCGTGTAAAGCAAAGGACGTAAATAACACGGCTGTGTCCGGCATGCGGTCGAAGGTGGACATGTGGGAGCGAGAGATTATTAAAGTGGTGTCAGAATAGGAGTAAAAGTAACAAAAACGTTTGTATAGAAAGAAGAAAATGCCGACCCGGATTTTTCTTTCTTTCTTTCTATCCTTTGCTTGTTTGTAACGTCTAACTTGAGGTCTCACTGCTAATATAAATATATATATATATATATGTGTATATATATAATATTATATATGTATATATACATATATAAGCAACAAAATACAGTACTGTTTCGCTGTTTCATGCTCATCAGTGAAGACAGAGAAGCAACTGCCTCAAGCCAGGATCGAAACCCGACCACCTAAATGAGAGTCAAGGCTTTTCACCATTACACTATATGGATAATGCATTTTTTTACATGGGGAGGTGACCACTTATCAAGGCTCGTAAGCCACTCGGGGATAAGGGTTATTGCGTGTACAGTAATCAATGGGATAGTATCGTAGCAGTCGTAAGTATTGGATATTTGATCAAGAGTCTGGCTTAAGGGAGCGATGCTGTGTGGGTAATGAATTAACAGTATTTTGAAATCGTCCAAATGCCTTCGTTCGATTTGTTTACACAAGTAGCGTCGCTTAATACGATAATGGTATATATATATATATATATATATATATATATATATATATATATATATAATATATATATTTAATAAAACATGTTAAAAAACATCTTGAAAAAGAGTTAAAGACATATTTAATTTAAAAAATTATACTATAAGCTCTATTTCCTTTTGAGTTTTATTGGGCTTTTACATCTGGTTGATATTACTTTGCTTGTAAATATTAACTCTTTAATATTTATAATATATTTTAAGTTTACCATTTTGATTACCTTGTTAAACTTATTGTAATTTTTATTTCTTTTTACGGGAGGCGTGGAATAAGTAACACAACTGACTCACGTCCCATAGCAGTAGAGCAACGAAACTTGGCACAGTTATTAGTCTTTCTATACATAGGAACAACCCAAAATTATGCATTTCTCCCATCGTTTGATGCAGCTCTGGAGACCGTTTTTGTAGAACACCCCAGGTTGGTCCTCTACCCAAGACGTGACTTCAGAAATCAAGGCTGCATCATCTGGGAAACGCTTTCCTTTCAAAAACAACTTCATGGCTGGGAAGAGGTGAAAGTCAGAGGGCGCAATGTCAGGAGAGTAAGGAGGATGGGGGAGGTTTTCATAACCCCGCGCCCGTGCTTCTGATCTGGCGACATCCGAGTTGTGGACCGGAGTGTTGTCCTGCAGGAGGAGGGTACCTTTGCTGATTTTGCCCCGCCTCTTGATTTTGATAGCTTTCATTAATTTCCTCAAAAGTGAAGCATAATAGGCTCCTGTAATGTTGGTACTCTCTGCCAGGAAATCTGTCATAAATACTCCGTCCTGGTCCTAGAAGACTGTGAGTATGACCTTGCCAGCGGTGGGCTGCACCCTTGCCTACTTTGGAGGTGGTGAGTCCAAGTCCTTCCACTGCTTTGACTGGACTTTGGTCTGTGGATCATAGTGATGAACCCAAGTTTCATCCTGTGTAATCAATCTTTTGAATGACTTATCTTCTTGGCACATCTCCAAATTCATCCTCCAGCACTCGACACGTTCTCGCTTCTGGAATGTTCTGAGCAACCTGGGAATACATCTGCCAGACACCTTATGCATATGCAAATGGTCATGAATGATAGTTTCCACAGACCCTGTACTAATCTTGACATCTTGGGCTATTTGACGAATAGTAATGCGCCGATCTTCCAAAACGGCAGCCTCAACTTGACGGACAGATGCCTCATCAATGGCAGAAGGCGGGGGGCGACCAGCTCTAGGAGCTGTTTCCACAGACTTCCAGCCATGTTTGAATTCACGATGCCAGCGTTTTACAAGGTCATATGATGGGGTATTATCACCATAAGTTTCTTTCATTTCAGCAAAAGTCTCCTGTGGTGTGTGTCTTTTCAAATACAAAAAACGGACCACTGCTCAACATTCAACTGACTCCATTTCACACCTGACTCAGTTCAAATACCTGTAAAACAGAAACCAGAATTAGTTCAGAGTTGTAATTTTTCACATTACCCGTAGAGATATAAATCATTGCACATGCAAAATTTCAGCTAGATCAGACAACTGGAAATTTGTTAGGGACATTACTCATTTCACGCCCATCGTATGTATATATATATATATATATATATATATATATATATATATATATATACATATATATATATATATATTCTTTCTGCCTATTATTTTTAAATTTGCTTTTACTTCGATAATTCTTCTTTCTTCATTATCCTTTATTAACTGGCATGTTCTTTTATTTATTCTTCATCTTATTTTTCTATAATTACATTTTTTTTTTAATTTCTTCGGTTATTCTTTGAAAATATTGTTTGTTCCACAATTATTCCTTATTTTTTGGATTTCAATTATTTCTATTTCTGCCGCAATTTCTTGGGCCATGGATACCCATTCTTGCGTCGAACATGTTTTGTGAGGCAAAAATAACAATCTTCTTTTTCTCACTTTAATAAATATTTATTTTTGTGAAGACTGATGAAATTATCGGATCGTTATTTGGTAATCAAAACATGTGCAACCAAGCAGATTCAAGACGGTAATAAAACACACAACACACACACACACACATACACATACACCCAAACACACACACACACACACACACACACATATATATATATATATATATATATATATATATATATATATATATATATATTGGCAGCAAGTCGAATCACGTTAGACAACAAAGTTTTCTTTCGTTGTTTTTTGAGTTGGGTTGCCTAGCATTTTTTTTTCGTTTCAGTTGGAAAATAACTCACAAATTGGCAGATCGAAAAATCAACAGAAACATAAAGAATAAACAAAATACTAGTGTTTATATAGAGATAATATAATTCCAACCGCTCAAGACGCAATAGGGAATACAGCTGAACTTTACAATCAAAATTTATTGTAAACCTGAATAACAGTTTGCACTATTAAGAAGCACACATATTTTGATTGTAAAGTAAAACTTACAGTTTTAATTTTCTTTCTTTTATATATATATATATATATATATATATATATATATATATATATGCTATACTTATCTTTAATAAATAAATATGTATATATATATATATATATGTATGCTATACTTCTCTCTAATAAATATATATATATATATAGAGATTTATAATATTATTAATATGTATATATATATAGATTTATAATATTATAAATATGCATATATGTATATATATAAATATATATATATATATATATATATATATATATAATTAATTTGAAAAGGAGTTTAAAAAATATTTTATTTTAAGAATGAAGCACAAAAATAAGTAATTAATCCTTAATGCGCGGGCAGGATTTAAGAAAATGAAACTAGAAGTAAGGCATAGATCTTACTTGGTAAAAAACAGTGACGAAGAGGGAATAGGAGGAAGAAAAAGGTGATTTCACGGGAATGGATAGTCTGGTGAAGGGTAAAACATCTAATAACGGTGGAAGATATATATATATATATATATATATATATTATTTTTAAAACAGTAATCTACGTACACGCGTGTTTCAAGGTCATTACATCTCGTCAGCGTAGTTCAACTGTTTCTAAGGATCGAACCTCAGACCATGTTTACCACAGTCCAGTGCCTTAACCGTTAGGCCATAATCCCTAGATTAATTATACTGTTTATTTTTATCGCTTATAAATTTAGATTTTTTTATTGTTGTTTTTTTTTTTTTTTGCAAGCGATGCATATGGTTAATATTGGCTCCGCCTCGGAGCTCATTTTTTTATTTATTTAGAAAGTCGCCCTTTTTAATTTGGACGTATATAACATTTTTTATTTATTTATTATTTTTATATAAATATTTATTTATATATATATATATATATATATATATTTATATATATACAGAATAATCACCCTGAAAAACCGGTTCTCGCCAGGTAAAAAGAGCAAAGCAACGATTAGACTGGCCATTACAAGAGTGGTGACCATTTCGGAAGGTTAGGTGCTGTGGTACTGCACCGAGAAGTAGAAATTAAACCCCCCCCCCATTGTTAATTAAGACATACATCAAGGAAAAAACTCCGATGTAAAACACGGGGTCTGGTGTCTGCTCTGTCTTCTGAGAGAACGTTCACAGACGTAGATCAGCAATTGTACCAAAAAGTTAGGTTGCTACTGCACAAACTCTCACTACCATAACTCAATCGTTTGTGTTGATTTACGCGTAACTTATTTGTGATGCCGTGGCTTATTTGTTGATATATATATATATATATATATATATATATATATATATATATATATATATATATATATATATATATACTAGCATGGGTACCCGGCGTTGCCCGGGTGTTTTGAGGTGTATGAGCAAAAAAGAAAACCCGGACGATTTTTTTTTATATTTGATCCCAATTATGACCCCTTAACATTTATTGTTTTGGGCGAAAATTAAGTTATTTAGGTATATCCATCTCGAAGGAACCTATATCTAAAATTTCAATTATTTAGACCCAAAATTGTCGGGGGAGTTTGGTATAGTTCTCAAAAGTCAAATTGTTGAACTTTGACACCTTAAACGCCAAATTTCTGCCCGAAACCCGATCACAAAGAGACTTAAAATTGAGTTTTTGTTTACTGAAATTTACACACACACACACACACACACACATACACAGTCGTTTTAACTTTTATAGATATACTAGCATTTCAGCCCGGCATGGCCCGGGTGTTTGGGTGTGTATGTTAAGCAAAAAAAAAAAGCGGTAGTAGGAAGGCAGGCTCGAATCTGTCCGAAGTAACTGCGGAAAAACATGTAAAGCTTCCTCCCGGTGAACTTGGATGGATTTCCAACTACAGCAGACAATCAATTAGTTTGATTGAATGGCTAAAATGTACAACGTTTTTTTTGGGGGGGGCCCATTTCTGACATTTGAAAAACTATATAAGCCAGCTAAAGACCCATAAAAGTCCGGTCCATATTAAATCTAGTCATTTGAGTCCCCTAGCGCTGCTCTGCGACTTTTAGTTTATAAAGTGATAGTGTTTGAAAATATAGAGAAAGACATATGTAATGAGGTGTATATATATATATATATATATATATATATATATATATCTTTAAAAAATACTTTGCAAGCATCCGATATAGTAGACTACTTTCGCTTGTTTTCTTTTCCTTATAAGGGAAATGGTTTCCATAATGTTTTATTGTTAAAGTGTTTTTATTCAATAAATCTGTAAAAAGCTGTTCTATTGAAAATTTTCAAACGAAATAACATTTGGATTTGTCCGAATAGTTTTGAAACAATTGTAACTAACGATGGAATATACTATTTGTTGCTATCAACCCATTCTTTGAAGTCTTGTTTTTTGTTAAAACAATATATGAATGCTCAATTAGGAAATATGATAATTTATAGCTTACAGTTTAAGTCATCTCTTTTATGCTTAAAATTTATTGGTATATGAACGATTACTGTATTATATAAACCTAGTAAAATTCGGAATACTATAAATAAGACTATATATATATGTATATATAAATATTTGTAGTCATCGAAATACAGTCCTGTTTCGTTGTATCACAACTCATCAGTGCCGGTAGACTATCATCTCTCCCAAGCCAAGGATTGAACCTAGAACCGTCGTGTTGACAGTCGCCAGTTCTCAGTCTCGACCATTGAATCGACGCCCGTAAATAACTCGTCGGAATGTCTATTTACTTAGGCACCGGCCACCACTTTTATAGTGCTCAAACAAACAACGAGCTTCGCATTTTTCGCCCAATATATATATATATATATATATATATATATATATATATATATATATATATATAATATTACATAATTGGAAATAATTGTTTTCAATATTCTGATATAAATATTTCGTGTTAATTATTACTTTCCGTGTTTTTATAGTTCATTTGTATTTTACATACACCCACACATGAATGGGTTTGCATCTCTCTCTCCCTCTCTTTTTATAACTCTCTCTTTATATATACATATATATATAGAGAGAAGGATAGCCAGATAGACAGGTAGACTGTGTGTGTCTGTGTGTGTATGTGTGTGTATGCTTGTATTATAACCGCATCAAAATATCCTTTGTAGTGCATTTACTCTGATTTATTAATTTACATCATTTTTTTTTTTTCAATATTAATGGATTTTCAGAATTTATTTCAAATGTAGAGACTTTAGAATTTATATTCTAAGCTGCTCCACATTCTGGAATCAAAAACGGTTTTGGACAAAGTTGAAGCTGGCCTCAAGTCTTTTTTTTATCTAAACATCGGTAGCATAAGAAATCTAATAGTAAACTACAAACTCACATTTTGTGGAGTAAGAAATAAATAAATGAACATTTTATTCCCTTTAAATTTGATTAAACCAAATCACTGACCTGCTTATCCACCAGCGTACCATGCATCATATATACAAGTGAACCACGATTTTATTTTATGTCGTTGTTATTGGAGTGGAGATTACGAATCTTGACTTCCATCAAAGGATGAGGATAACAAGAGGAATAGGAAGAATTAGGTTACCCATCTGCTAATAATCTCATTCTTCATAAGATATGCCTGCTATTAAGCCTATTGTTAACTACAGACATACTTCTTTCAAAGAATGAACGGGTAGGGATGAGCGTCGATTGTCTTGGTTGAAGTGATTTATTTATAGACGCCATCTTGTACTTTAACCTACGGAAATAAATCAAATCTGGTGGCCAACTAAATTTTTATAGAAACAATTCGAAACGTTTGGTAGGTAGATGTAGTATTTAAATATATGACTTTTAATACTATTCTCATGAAAAAGAATGCAATATGGATGATGATAATAACGGTTGTACTAATACACACAATAATGATGAAAATTTAGAAATACTTAAAAAATCCAGGAATTTAGAAACTAATCCAAATAAAAACGAACGCACATCAACAACATGAATGTCAGATACCTCATTTGTTCCTCCCAATAAAAGACACTTACACATAAATGACTGTTTTTTATAGAAAACTATGGGAAGAATTTGGTGGATTAACTTTCTATTACATTATGTAACTTCCCTATTATTGTTTATCGAAATTTAATAATAATAATAATAATAATAATAATAATAATAATAATAATGATAATAATAATAATAATAACCAAATAACCACGTAGAGTCAATGAGGAAGGAAAGACCGACGAACTGGATAAGTGTGAAGAGAACTGGGACCTTGGGGAGGGTTATTGCCACTTAAATCCCAGCAAAGACCAATAGCTGCTGCCAATGAGAAATCAACGGCAAGCAGCTGTTGCGATAATGCAAATTTATTTGGAAATGTTATCGAAAGAGCTGGAGAGTACTGGCAACTTGGGGAAACTTGCTGTCACTCAGCTTCCAAGGAAAACCACTGGCTTTTTTTTCAAGGAGAAATATTTGATGACCTGTGTGAAAGCTGATTTTGAGACGATAATAATAATAATAATAATAATAATAATAATAATAATAATAATAATAATAATAATAATAATAATAATAATAATAATAGTAATAATAGTAATAATAATAATAATAATTTACTAGGTTTTTGGGGAGGCTTAGTGCCACTAAAATTTCAGTACAAACCAATGGCCGCTGCCAGCGAGAAATCAATGGTGAGAGGCTGTTGCGATAACGATATCGAAGGAGGTGGAGTGTACTGGATATCTGAGGGGACTCGTTGTCACTCCGCTTCCAGGGAACATCACAGGTTTTCAATCAGATCTATGATGACCTGTGTGAAAGCTCCATGTGAGCCAATAACAACCGGCATTTTCATTATGATCCTCTCACTCTTCCCTTATCCTGCTCCAGTAGAGTTTTGTTTCTGTAAGATCCTGTTGTTCTGTTCTAGTTCTTCCTCCGTTCACATTTTGATAAAACTGGCCTTCGTTGCTTTCAAAAGTTCTGTTTTGTTTGTACTGTTCTGTTTTGTATTTACATCGCGGGGAAAGAAAATTGACCTACAAAATCTGGATGTGAATTAAGGCTGAAAACTCAGATCAACGAGCTTGAAGACGGTATAAGGATTAACAAAAGGAAAATAACTAGAAGCGGATGGACCTGTGATTAACAGGGTGAGAATTTATGAAAGAGAGGAAAAATGGAAGCAAAAAAATAGCAGCCAAAATTAAGACGATGCAAATACAAACTCCAGACAACGCTACAAGTTGATGATGACCAAGGTGACTACTCCTACTGAGTAAATAATAATAAGACGAAAACGATGAAGACGAGGAAAAAATAAGAAAAGGAAGAAGAAAAATAACAATAACAATAGCAGCAACAACAACAATAATGATAATAATAATAATAATAATAATAATTATAATAATAATAATATTAATGAAAATTATAAGATCCTATGGAACATTGATATACAAACGGATAAACCCATCCAAGCAAGAAGACTGGATATCATAATAACTAACAATATTGTAGATTTTGCAGTGCCAGCAGACCACAGACTGGAAATCAAAGAGAATGAGAAGCGGAGCAAACGCATGGAACTGACCAGAGAGCTCAAAGAGATCTGGAGAATTAAGAAAGTAAAAATAACACCATTAATATTAGGAGCGCTAGGAACGATACCAAAATGCATTTAAAAAAAAAGAGGGGATATAGGACTTAGAGGGATGGCCGAGAAAATACAACGGATTTCAATAATGAAAACTGCAGAAATATTAAGGAAAACCCTTGAATGTGGAGACTAAGGCCACACATAAACTACACACAAACTGGACAAAGAAACGGCTACAGATACAGAACACAAAGTAACATCACATGATATCATGAAAACTGAAACCGTATAAATGAAGAAACCGCGCCCACCTTTTTTTCTGTAAGTGTCACCATAAACAGGCACCACACCAGATAATGAGGATAATGGGGGGAGAGGAGCCAGAGGAGAGAAAGCGATAGCCAGACCTCCACTGGAGATGTGTAAAGAAGACTGGGACCTTGGGGAGGCTTATTGCCACCCAAATTCCAGTGAAGACCAATGGTCGCCGCCATCGAGAAATCAATAGAAAGCAGCTGTTGCGATAATGCAAATTTATTTGCAAATGTTATCGAAAGAGGTGGAGAGTACTAGCAACCTGGGGAGACTTGTTTTCACTCAGACTCCAAGGAACACCACAAATTGTTCTCAAAGAACAATTTTTGACCATGGCTGGTGTGAATACTCCTAGTGAATAAATAATCATAATAATAAAATGGGGTTTGGAATATCCAAATGTGTAGTATTAGTATTAGTAGTAGTAGTAGTAGTATTAGTATTATTATTAGTAGTAATAGTAGTATTAGTATTAAATGAAGGCAAAGTGAAGCCCTTAAAGGCACCATTTTGCCAAATGGTAAAAATATTGGGAGATCCTGACGCAAAAGGCCACAAGTGGCCGGGGATGCTTGAACTTGATACGATGCTTTGCAATGAAATAAAAGATAAGACGAAATAGGTGCATATGAGGAGACTCAAACTGCTATGTAAATCAAGACTTAATATTAGGACCTGTTATCAGCTATTAATATTTAGGCGGTTGCTGTAATTCGATACAGTTTAAGTATGCAGCACAATACTAAATTCTAATTATATAAGAACAAACCGACAGCAGTACTTGAAAGCAGAAATTACACAATCCTGTGGAACAGTTAAAAGCTCATTAAAACAGGAAGTCAGGACGTCATAATCGTTTACAAGAAAAAAGTCCTGCTAGATCGTGGAATTTTGCCGTTCCATCACACCACAAAGTGTATACCAAGACGGAGAAGCAAAACAAATACACAAAACTGGCAAGAGAGCTGAAAAGAATATAGGAGATGACGAAAGTCTATAATCTAACAATAATAGTAGGCGCACTAGGAACAATCTAAAAACCTTAGAGAAAAAAAACTCAGAATCAGAGAGATGATTGCGACGGTATAAAACGGATAGCAATAATGAAACAAACTGAATAATGAAACTATTATTTAAATGTACAAACTAATACATATAATCTACAAATTAGATAGAGAAACATCACATTGATTTAAGAAACACGATCTCATACTTGTAAGCGACATCCCCAGCAAAAAATGTAGCTTCGGCATAAACTGGCATCAATCAGAATAGTAGTGAAGTCTCAAGGAAGATTGAAAGACCGAGGAGAGAAAGCACTAACCACACCTCTACTGGGTGAGTACGAAACAGACTGGAACCTTGGCTAATGGGCGTTCTTAGAGAGAAATCAGTTATAACGGCTATTTCAATAACACGAATTCATTTGCTAATTTTATCGAAAGAGCTGGAAAATACTGGATTTAGGGGGGAGAGGTGTTGTCACTGACACTCCAGAAAATATCACAGACTGTCGTTGCCAACTGGTTTCTGATGATGACCCGTGAGAGAAATCCTAGTTTATAGTATTATTATTAATAAAAAATAATAATATACATGACAATGAAAGAGGCTTGACGAGGGCCATTGAGACGCTCACACAAGATGATTCCCATGGTGCCGTCCACAAGTTGTTGGAACGGTAAAACAAGTACATTGGAACCGCAGGAATTTTCTTCGAAAGGAACAAAAGTTAAATGGCCATGCAAAAAACGTCTAGAAACATATTGAAAACACTTCGTATATGAAGATAGGTTGATCAAATGCAACTTCCGTTAAAGCATTCAGCAAAAATAATGGGAAAATTTAAAATGTTTATACGCTTCACAAATACAAAACATTGTTTTTAATATAAAACGCGTGTTTAAAAAAAAGTAATTTGAGTGAAAATAATGTTTAATATTTGTTTGCTGGGCTGAGGTGTTTACTTTGAAAATTATTCTCATCTTTTCTTTTCTTTTTATATTGTAAATATTATGAGATTAGGTTATCGATCTTGTCTAGCTATTTTAGAAGAAAACCCATCATTGATTCAAACCATAGCTTTACTGTGCACTAATCGATAAAGCCTCTGTCTCCAGTGGCGGCATTCATTGCTTATTGTGAGACTGTTTACTAAAATAACAAAAGTTCACAAAATATTTTCGGTACTCTTGCAGAATTTGACCTGGATCCTCTGTATTTTCTGTCAATTATGGTCCGAGTTCGTCCGACAATCATCTAATTAAACCGATCAAAGTAACAGATGCGAATAAATGTCCAAACAAGCAAAACAAAGAAATACAATAAATAAAAAAATAACAAAAAATCTACTGTAAATTTACTGAATATATATATATATATATATATATATATATATATATATATATATATATATATATATATATGTCATAATTTACTAATTTAAATTTTATGGGATAAAACAGTTAAATTTCAAATCTAGAATGTTAACTATATGCAAGACAAAGAATGCATTCCAATAAGTATATTTCCTTAACCTATAAGTTTTCGATGTTTATCATCTCCTCAAAGGAGAAAATATTAGTACATATTATAATGGTTTATACCTAATTTGCTTAATACAATAAACATAGAAAATCATAATTAAAAGTTTTCAACGTTTTTAAATCACAGAGTAAGGGAAATTATGTATTGTTTCAAAATGAAAAGGATATTGAATTGCACATCCAAATTGTATGGTAAATCCCGAAGTGAAAGTCTTTGGTAGCAGTGAGGTAAAGGAATCCAATTCATTTTAAACCAATATATATATTATATTTGATATATAGACTAAGTTGAATTATGCAGACTCTATTCTTCATACCGATGCCTATATCAGGGAGCACTATGCTGTGTACTAGTAATTAAGTGAGTAAACGGGTGAGATTTTGATTGTGTACACTAAACGCGGCACACTTCTTTGGATTTGATGAGCTTCGCTGCATGGGAGCACGCTGCCTTGAGCCACGTGAAAAAGGTTCGATGTCTTTTTGACAGAACTATGTAACCTTATAGTCCTGCTTTGCGGCGTATCAGATCAGTGCCTGCGATGTGATTTCCTTGCTGGATTTCCTGACCATTCAGACGAACTATTAAGAGCATCCTCTAACATAGCCGATCTAGATCGCGCAATTTTAAAGAACAGCACAAGAGTTATTGAGCAGGATGCAGTTGCTGCACGATCGGGAGAAAACTCCTTCCTCGCCATGTTATAAATGAACCCAGTTATAGGGCAAGCATTGTCTACAGTAACGTAAGATAGTCAAAAGTGTTGGTGCCAAGCCCTGCAGAAATATCCTATGCTATCGATATCAGCGGCGTGGGAACGAATTTCCGGTAATTTTGATAGACTTACCCGTTGAATTGTATTTTTAGTGTACGAGTAATTAACTGGTAATTTTGCTAGTGTGTTGATGGTTACGAATCGCCACGGCGTTTGTGAAACGAAGGGCACACACTATTACAACAAGTAAGATAATGAACTGCAAAACACTTTTCTAGTACTGATGGTAACTGACTTTTGTTTAAGAGTGACGGGGTGAATGGTCCTGCTGCGAGCAAAATATTACAGTGCGGGTAGACGCTAGTTCCGTCACCATCGGCGTGGTTGTGAAAATCAAACATTCCATGATAAAATCTGGTGCCGAGCAGCACATGAGGACAATGTATAAACTTTGCTGAGCTTGATGCTGTGTTGCGAGGTGTCAATCTTGGAATGCAATGGAAAGCCAAGAACCATTAATTTACAAAGAAAATCTGCATGGATATATCGGTGCATCGCTTTCCAACGCTTCTCACTAAAAGTCGATGTGCTGCTCGTTAAGTCTAACGATAACCGAGCTGACTAACTTGTACGTGTACAACAACGATGATTCAATGAAAATGACAGGACCCATGGAGTCTGTGTATGTCGTAGGTATGAAGTGCAGGCAATCCATCAGTTTTGCAAACATCTCGGTGTGAACTGTACGTTGAACTTTGTAAAGTGAATCAATTCAGGAATAACTGAGACTGAGGTGCAGACGGTGGTTGGGGAAGCAATTGTTTAGTAAAAAGGGTGTGATGTTTGACCGAAAAAGATTTACTGAGTGTGCACATATGATTTTGTTGCGCTTACCTTCCTCGAGAAAACGAAATAATCGCCCAATAAAGTTCACTGAGATAAGAACACGTTGCTCGAACTTGGAGGTAGTATACTAACAAGACGTTACACCCAATGAAGACAAGACAGGTACAACTGCAGTTGTTAACGTTATATATGCTTACAAAATGCGTGTTAATCGTATCAATGAAGTAATATTGTTCGACAAGCAGTTTCTATTTTGTACAAGGATGGCGATGCTGCTTGAGTGAATAATCCGCAGGTATATCTACGACGCACATCATCACGTGTATAGTGACGAAAATTAACCCATCGGCGTGGTTGTAAAGCGGTGGATGAGAACAAGCGTATAAACTTGGCTGAGCTTGATAATGTTCTGCGAGGTGTCAATCTTGGAATGCAGTGGAAAGCTTTTATCGACGCACGTCCGCACGTGTATACTGACGAAATTAACCCATACGGTGGTTTAGTTCATGGACTACCACGCTACATAAAATGTATGGGTCTAACGTGCGAAATGATTTCCCCATCTGTGATGACATTATCTTATCGGATGACGAACGGCCACATGGAGAAAGTTACTCAAATAGTGATACACCCAACGATCTAAGTAAAGGGGAGTTAAATGATACGACAGATGAAAGCGTATCTGAAGAAGTTGTTCATGCCGTACCAGTAAGGGAAATACCAGACAAAACAGCTTGCCAAACATTGCTGTTTGTGTGATCTCGAGATCAGGGGAAGTGTGACGGGCATGCGAGGAATTGCTTAAGACTTATCTGTAAGTGTCTTAGTCGTTCCCAACTTCGGTAAAAATTAGTTCGTCCAAATGCTCTATAAAGACGACGCTAAGCGACTAACTACCGAGGTTCGTCTGATAGTATGTCGGATCGACGGAATTGTTCGCATCCTGTCGAGTGCGTTGTTCGAGAACGTGTCGATTCGTATCAAAGCAATTGCCTGCATCGCGTCGAATTGTGTGAAGGGAGCTTTTTGGGATCGCGTCGGGTCTTGTTGGCAAAACTGTTTAGTACCGTATCAGGTCGTATCGAATGTACTGTTCGTGTCGAAACGTGTAGAAAGTAGCGTCCTGTTTACATTTGTTGATTTGACAGTTTCATGTCAGTTCATTTGACCATTGTCACGGTTGCACTGTCGCGTGTGTCAACAATATTTTCGGGGAGGGGGGTCATTTCTACTCTCTCTAAGCCACATTCATTTACTCATTCTTTTTCGGGATATTTCTTCGTTCACTTACAATTTATACCTCGGCCTTTTTATATTTCGTATCCTTTTTACTTCTCTATCTCCTTGATATTAACTATGTTGTTGCTGGGACGGCGAAATTTTCGATCTTGCAGAATTTTTTATTCTCGTTAGCTATAACGAGGGCCGTGCAAAAAGTGATGCCCCTGGCCCACTTTCAATTCGGCACAGTTATTAGTCTTTCTCTACATAGGAACCACCCAGAGTTATGCATTTTTCCAATCGTTTGATACAGCTCTAGAGACGGTTTTTGAAGAACACCCCACCATGGTCCTCCAACCACGAAGTGACTTCAGAAATCAAGGCTGCATCATCTGGGAAACGCTTTCCTTGCAAAAACAATTCACGGCTTGGGAGAGTTGAAAGTCCAAGGGTGCAAGGTCAGGAGAGTAGGAAGTATGGGGAGATTTCATAACCACAGGACCGTGCTTCTGATCTGGCGACATGCGAGTTGTGGACCGGAGCGTTGTCCTGCAGGAGGAGGGTACCTTTGCTGATTTGCCCCACCTCTTGATTTTTATAGCTTTCATTAATTTCCTCAAAAGTGAAGCATTATAGGCTCCTGTAATTGTGGTACCCTTTGCCAGGGAATCTGTCATCAATACTCCGTCCTGGTCCCAGAAAACTGTGAGCATAGCCTTGCCAGCGGAGGGCTGCACCCTTGCCTTCTTTGGAGGTGGTGAGTCCAAGTGCTTCCATGCATTCACTGGGCTTTGGTCTGTGGATCATAGTGATGGATCCAGGTTTCATCTTGTGTAATCAGTCTTTTGAAAAACGTTGACTCATCTTCTTGCGATATCTCCAAGTTCACCCTCGAGCACTCGACGCGTTCTCGCTTCTGGAATGGTGTGAGCAACCTGGGAATCCATCTAGCAGACATCTTATGCATATGCAATTGGCCATGAATTATATTTTCCACAGACCCTGTACTAATCTTGACATCTTGGGCTGTTTGGCGAATAGTAATGCGCCGATCTTCTAAAATGGCAGCCTCAACTTGACGGACAGATGCCTCATCAATGGCAGAAGGCGGTGGGCGACCAGGTCTGGGAGCTGTTTCCACAGACTTCCAGCCATGCTTGAATTCACAATGCCAGCGTTTTACAAGGTCATATGATGGGGCATTATCACCATAAGTTTCTTTCATTTCATCAAAAGTCTCCTGTGGTGTGCGTACTTTCAAATACAAAAACCGGATCACTACTCGACATTTAACAGGCTCCATTTCACACCTGACTCAGTTCAAACACATGTAAAGGAGAAACCACAATTAGTTCAGATCTGTAATTTTTCACATAACCCGTAGAAATATAAATCATTGCACATGCAAAATTTCAGCTAGACCAAACAACTGGACGTGGGTCAGGAGCATTACTTATTGCACGTCCCTTGTATGATACCGGGTGTCCATGCTGTGATGTGTTTATTCGTCTGTACTTCAGTGTCCCAAACGATTTTATTATTTCAGGTATTGTTAAAATTAAAGCTGTACTTATTTGCATAATTCCCAGTGCATAGAATTTCCATGCATATCATAATCGGATTGTTCCTTTCTTTAGTTATTCTTTACGTTACGCTTTGAAAAAATAAACAATTACAATTGTTTTAGGGAAAACTGCGCTAAAAAGCCAAATTCGTGAAATGTAGCTTTAGAAAGGTAAATATGGCCAGCTGGACAAGTCTATGAGAGTTATCTCCCTTAAACGTTTTCAGATATTATTAAATAAAATATAATCATTATTGTAATGGATTGAAGTCATCTGCCAATAAGTCAGATAGACGGAAATCATCGAAGTGTTTATTTACCCCGAAGACAAAGGTTAGGTAATCGTTTCGTCGCTTTTCTGCAGGTTCAAGCACTTACATCTTCTATGAAAGAGCATAAAATTCGGGCTGAACAGTTCGGATAAAAGTTTGACTGCTTCAGAAAAGCCCAATTCACTCTTCTTCCTGGGGTGAATATAATCCACACACTTGCTATGTTCTGTGGTCCCTAATTTCCTCAAAAGTAGGCGAACTTTTTAGCGTTGCTTCACAATTGACAATCCACGGTGAATAGGTCCTAATATCTCCGATAGAACGCGTCAAACGTCCCATCCAAGTCCGGTTGGTAGTTGAACGTTTCTATAGCGTTCCATATTGTACTTTGGGAAAAGGCAAAACTGTCGTCTCTTTGTTCCGTTGTATCGAATATTTTAACAATAGCTATTCTTGTCTCTGTTGTTGAGGTAGCATTCTCTCCTCCAACGCTTGTTGGCTCTTTTGAAATTGTAACTGGAGCTGTTTATCACGTTCATTTTAATTTTCCTCCATCTTCTGCTGCTGGTCCATCTGGGCCTTGATTAATTGGATTAATACTGCTTAAACCGCCACCATCTTTTAATGGTTTTCCCAAGGGCACAAGAAAAATCATTTCTATTTTTGACTGGAGAATAGAGATAAAATAATAATAACAAATAAAAAAAGAAAATATCCTTTCCTTCAGTGTGTGTGTATGAGGCGGGAGCAATGTGCCCTTTATTTGTTGACAAAAACATTAGAGATAACCCAATATGAGGGTGGACTGTTTTTTTTAACTTGCGAAACAAAAACAGAAAAATTACTGTGATACACCACAGTTTCAAAAGAATGAAAATAATTGTAGAATTATCTGAAAGTTAACTAAAAGGGCTTGTTTTTATGCGTGTGTGTGCGTGTGTGGAAGGTGTTGTCCACATGTGGAAACATTTTTTCACTTTAGAACTGACAGTTAAAAATAGAATATTTAGTAAATTCCACTCAATGAAAAAATATTTCCTTTAGTCCAAGTAAAACGAAATAGAAAAAAAAATTCTCCCGTTAAAATATTGCATAAAGTTAGCAGAAAAACAAACAAAAAAAAAACGTTTCTCTTCATTTGAAAAATGTCCAAATTTGCATAAGAATAACCCATACACAAGTTACAATTAGAAATTGTTCTCGCGGTGAAATTGGGTCAACAGGTTTCTCTTTTTTTCTTCTTTCAATAAGCAACCAAATTAACGTTTACGGCCTCAACAAAAATGCGTGTACCACCGTTCTTTTCAATTTAAATATAGAGAGAAAAAGGTTAATTTATAATTAAGTCGATAACTTTGCCATATGTTCATTTTTTTTTCTTGTTTATAGAATGTAATTGCCAGCGTAATTCTTAGCTTGTAAATCCGTAGTTCTTTGGAAGTCAAATTCATTTCTTTTTTGTGGAGTTAACCCGTCTGAAAGTCGAATCAAACGTGGCAACTTGTTATGGAGTTAAATGGTAATAAGAACGAAGGAACAAAGGATTTAACGTTAATCCCATGGAGGGGCGTCTCCGACATTATCACTATTATTATTATTATTATTATTATTATTATTATTATTATTATCTATATATCATCTATTACTTCATAAATGATTTTATCAAGTATTTTTCATAAGTTTTGGTTTCGGTTTCGATTATGGCTGAGGAAACTCAACTTATATATATATATATATATATATATATATATATATATATATATATATATATATACAAATATTTTTTTCATAAGTTTTTATTTCGGTTTTGATTCAAGCTAATGCACTCAAGTCATATGGATTTTTTTTTTTAAATCGCAAATTTATAACATAAAAATCGATAGAACATTAACTCTATAATCCGAAGTCGGCTAGAATTAAATTATAATATTTAAACGTACTTTACGACCGGGGTTTACTGGGCGTTCGTGCTAGCTCAGATAAATAATTTTGCAGTTTTAACAAAAAGCTACAATAAAATCACAGCGTCTCCATTTACACTGAACTTCTACAGAATGCCAACATCAATATATTACATATGAATGAGTCCCTCTGTGGAATTTCCACAGGTCCCGCTAGTTATTATTATTATTATTATTATTATTATTATTATTATTATTATAATTATTATTATTATTATTATTATTATTATTTATAGAAGTATTAGTATTTTCACTGTCCATCATTTGTACTAAGATATCAAATTAGATTACTTCTTTATAAAATTTCTAGTGAATATTTTGCAAGTTTCTCCTCCAGGCGAAGTGTCTTATTGACTTATCATCTCTTAACAGTTGACTACGTTTAGATTCTTTCATCTTTCGACTAATCAGTCGCACTTTTTTTTAGCGAAAGATTTTTTTTTTTTGGGGGGGGGGTAAAAGTAGAAAAACGACACTCAGAATAGGGTTCTCTCGAGAGGAAAATAACACGAAGCGAACATACCTAACAGGATTAAAGTGTCCAACGCGCACGAAGACGATAACACCGTATAAAAATCTATCCGTCTATCTCTCTCTTTCTCTTTCTCTCTAGTTTCCTGTTTTGGCTAACTCCTTCTCTCTCTCCTTCTCTCTCTCTCGCTCTCTTTCTCTCTCTCTCTCTCTCTCTCTCTCTCTCTCTGTTCGATCCGACCATTTCACTCTTTCTCTATTATTTTCTCTGGCTGTATCTTACTCTTTGGTCTCCTCTACTTCTGTCTCTGTTTCTTTTCGTACTATGTTTCTCTTTCAATCGATCCTTATCTACATCTCTCTCTCTCTCTCTCTCTTGTCTGATATCACGTAGTATCTATCTTCTTCATTTTTAAAACCTATCTCTAGCTGACAATCCTTCTCTTTCTCTTTAGTTACCTATTTCGATCATCTATCATACATCTATCTCTCGCCCTCTCTCTCTCTCTCTCTCTCTCTCTGTCTTTGTATAAGTTCATTTCGACCATTTCCTCTTCACTCTGTTTGTCTGTGGGTGCATCTTACTTTTAGTCTGTCACTCTTTGTTCTCCTCTATTTCTGTCTCTGTTGTTTTCGTGCTATGTTTCTCTCTCCATTTATCCTTCTATTTCTCTCTTTCTCTCTCTCCCCCTCTCTCACACTCTTTTTCTCTGACCCTATCTCTGTCTCTATCCGACACTCTTTCTGTCTTTCTCTCTATCTGGTCCTCTCTCCCTTTCCCTATCTCTATATATCTCCGCCTCTCACCCCCTGACTTCTCTGCTCTATTTGATCGTTTCTATTTCTAACTGCCATAATAAAAAACATAATTCACCTTATCTATATAAACCCATTTTACGTTTTCCTCTATCTATAACTCTCTTACATACTCTTTCACTGTCGCTTTCTCTCTGCAGCCGTTGAAATGTTACCTTTAAGCGGGGTCGGATGACACGTGATAGGGATTAGGAAAATGGTCCCAAAAGATAAAAACTTATATCCAAAATATAAAAGAAAAGGATTAGGCTGTCTTTAGAAATTAGCAGACGCATTAATGTCGGTCGACAAGCCTACTTGAGAGAAGTTAGCACTAATTGTTGTCTTTGATGACATAAAACTTTTCAATAGCACACATTGGAACACAGTTTTGCGTATCCTTACACACACACATATATAGTGTTATATAAGCCGGCTTCTTTTTTTTTGCTACGTTCCACCTCTTCAATATAGCTAGATAGGCAATTTCCTCGAATGGATATCTAAAACGTATATTTTGACAATAGTCTAACATCTTGTTGATTATAATATCAGCAGAAAATAATACATTACATCAAATGTATTCCATTTTTTCTCTCCTTTTAACATACTTACATCATTATATATATATATATATATACATATATGTATATATATGTATATGTATATATATGTATATTTATGTATATATATATGCATATATATGTATGTATATATATATACATATATATTTATATATATATATGTAAATTGGGTTCATTCCAAACGAATAAAACCATATTTCTACGTTACCAATTTATTTGAAATTTGCAGACAACCCATCTTTAGAGTCGAGGCATGTTTTTATGTTATTAAAATAAATTTACCTCGCGAATTATTAAAATATAAAATAAAATAAATATATTTTTTTAACCGTGGTGCGAAACTGTTCTGTTGATAAAACTGAACTTCCGGTTCGATTCATTTCACAGCCACGAATTGACGAAAGATTTCATTTTCTGTTTAGTAAGTAAAAAAAAAACAAAAAAACTTAATTCATTTGTTTATCTTCCAAATTTTTTAATTTACACATTGTTTCTTTATTATATAAGGCAAAAAAAAGTGTGTTGCTTGCTTTTTGAGTTTTTATTTTTTTTGTTTTTCGATATAAGATTGGTTGGAATAAAAAAAAAACACGATTTAAAAAATAGCGCGGATCACTCTCTGCATTAGCACCGAAAAATGTTACTAAACATTTATTAATAATTATTAAATTAATAATTTCTCACTTTTACAAACATTTGATTTTAAATTTCTTTTTAAATGACGACTTTTATCGACTTTTTTTAAATACCCCCCCAATGGTGTTTATTCCGAAATCCGTTGTTAACATGGAAACGTTGAGGGCGTTTATTCTGAAAGTCGTTTTTAACATTTGTGGAGGTGGACCTAATGTAAAAAAATAAATACATAAATAAAATTTTTAAAAAACTAAATCATTTACTGATAACTTCTGATAACTTCTCACTTTTACAAATATTTTTTAATTTACATGCGCGGATGAACAAATTGTTGAATAGTGCGAAAACAAAACGTTTTTGCAATAAACTTCGGGATAATTTTTTGGGTAAATATTTACGTTTAGGTCCACCTCCACAATTTTCTTTTTTAAATGACGACTTTTATTGATAAATAAATTTACTTCTCTGCAGCTTTTATTGATAAATAAATCTACTTCTCTGCCACGGGCACTGAACCCCTACTTGTTGTTTTTTTTTAGTAGTATTTTCGGGTGGGTATGCTGACAACAAATATCAGTTAAATTTTGCAAATAGCCCCCCCCCTCCAGAAGTGGTGTTTATTCCGGAAGCTGTTCTTAAGGATTGGAGGTTGGCGGGGGGAGGGGGGATTCCAAGGTGGACCTAATCTAAAAAAAAAAAAGTTTTTTATGCGCACATAAGCAACTATTTTTTATTAACTTTTTTTTTACTTTTTTATTTAAAAATTAGTAAATTTCAATGAATACAATAATAAATCATTTATCATTAATATGTGTTTTTGGTTTTGTGTTGAATGAAACTTTTTTTTCATTACAACAATAATGAACCAATTTAAATCTTCCGGCATGCGTTTAAGGGTTACGAAATTATCAATAAATCGTTTAGTTACTAAGCCAACGTCAGTAAATAAAAAAAAATGTTACGTGCACATCCATTAGCCTTGCTAGGGGGGAGGGCTAAGGGAGCGACCATTATGCTGGTCGCCATGGAACTCAACGCCCAAGGAGTACCAAAAGTGACACTTATGCACTTATGTTATCGTGCTATTTTTAAAATAGTATTTTCATGTTAAATTCAAATTTTACAATATGTTTTTCTTTTATTAATTTGTTAAGTGAAAGTACAGATAACCCGGTCGGTTTAAAATGTGAGGAAAATCTAGCCCCCCCCAAAAAAAGGAGTACTCTGGATAATAACAAAACATTAAAATTGCCTCAGTCTCGAAAGATTTCTTCTCTACTGAACGAGGAAACAAACGGTGAAGTGTAGTCCACCTTCTGTTTCTCTCCCCCTCTCTCTTCCTCTCTTAATATCTCTCTATCCATTTCTCCCTTTCCCTCTCTCCATCTATCTTTCTCTCTATATCACCCTCCCAATCTTTCTTTGAGCCCTTTTTCTCTCTAACTCCCTCTATCTCTCTCCTTTTCTCTGTCTCATCCTTTTCTGTTTCTAATTCTCCCCCTCTCTGTTTATCTATCAATCCCTTTATCTCTCCATCTCCTTCTCTGTCTCTATTTTCCTCTCACTTTCTCTTTCCTATCTATATATCTTCCTCTCGATCTGTCCATCTCTAATCCCTCATCCTATTTTCGTCTCCTAAATTAATTACAGTGAATAAGGCATTGTCAAAACATGGATAAATCCTATTTTAGTCCCCTAATTTATTGACTATGAGAATAGAAGTTATTTAGAAATTACTGCTACCTTGAACAGCACCAGAAGTAACTGGTAAAACCTTTCTAATTAAATTGATTTTGGTAGCCATTTGGTAACAAAATGACATATACTTAGCCCTTGCTGCATGAGGAATACCTGCGACCTTGCTGCAAAGTAGAAGAATTATTTATTCTACTTTAAAACATTCAATTTTTCAAAAATCTCATGTTCGACATCTCCAAAACATCCAATATGGGGAAAAATATTGCAGAAATGCAAACTTATTGTTTAGGATGAATGCACAATGGTACGCAAAAAATCACTTGAGGCTCTTGGTCGATCCTTGCGAGATTTGCGTGGCAATGTCAGCCCATTTGATAATGCAGTAATATTGCTTGCAGGAGATTTCAGACAAATGTTACCTGTTATTCTTCAATCAACACCAGCAGATGAAATAAATGCTTGCCTCAAATACTCTACTTTTTTGTTCCACGTGAAGGCATTAAACTTAACTCAAAATATGCATGTCCAGTTGCCGACTGTTCGATCCGCACAAAAACTTTTGCATCACTTGGGGGAAATTGGGTACGAAAAAGTGCTAGCTGATCAAAGTTAAGGGCAAAATTCTTTGACTTTTAACTTCTGTAATTTCTGTAATTTTATTTCATCAAAAGAATAGTTGGTTTAAAAGGTTTTTGCAGATATTCAAATTATAAGAATTCTATTTGACTGAGTGAATGAGCTATTCTGACAGGTCAATACAAAGATGTCCATGAACTTAACGCTATTATTCAATGTAAAATTCCAAGTGAGGTAGTCAAATACATATTCATCGACACTGTTGTGAAAGCAAATAAAGTGGTTCATTATCCAACAGCTATATTTGCCAGGGATGACACAGCATGTATTGCAACTGAAATTTGGTGTACTAATTATCATGTTGTGAAATATAAACCAATCCAAGCTTTGCAATGGCACATAGTTTGCAGTAAAAAAAAATTAACAAAGAATATCATAGAAACAACAATCTTAACAGGACCTTTCACAGATGAATATATCTTCATTCCATGCATTCCTATGATTCCACCGGATACATCATTACACTTTAGGAAATTGAACTTTCCAATTTTATTGTCATTTGCAATAACGATCAACAAAGCACAGAGAACAATCTTTACAATTGTGGACCTTACACTTACACACTGACTGTTTTTTTTCACATGGACAATTTATATGGCAACTGCTTTTTTTTTTTCTAAATTTTGACTAATGTATTTTAACTATATGCGCATATATTGTCTTTAACTCTTTGCTTCCATGCGAGTCGTTTCTTATTACTTTATTTTTTATTTATTTATTCACTTTGTTTATTTATTTCTCTTTTTGCTTTTACCAACTGTGTATACCTTCTCTTTAAATGTATTTATTTAATGCATTTTAATTACATATGCGTAAAAATGGTCTCTAACACTTAGTCCCACGCGAGCCGTTTTTAAGGTCAGAAGAACTCTACTCGAAAACGAATAGCCTATGCAAGAATATAGAACAGAGCTAGGACCACCTTTCTTTATACTATAGAAGACAGAAGATTAACCTAAATAAAAAAAATAAATAAATAAAGAATAAAAAAAAAATAAAAAAATAAAAAAGTAAAATTACCATACACATGTGCGCACTATAAACTATAAATAGATATAAAATCCGGGGAAAGGAAGTGAAGCCGACACACTAAGCAGGGTTCGCTCGCTGACAGACGCGAAAATTTTGAAAATGGGCAAACAATATAAGCTAAGTTAATTTAACAAATCCTAATATTACCAAAATGGCAACTGCTTTTTTTTTTTTTCTAAATTTTGACTAATGTATTTTAACTATATGCGCATATATTGTCTTTAACTCTTTGCTACCATGCGAGTCGTTTCTTATTACTTTATTTTTATTTATTTATTCACTTTGTTTATTTATTTCTCTTTTTGCTTTTACCAACTGTGTATACCTTCTCTTTAAATGTATTTATTTAATGCATTTTAATTACATATGCGTAAAAATGGTCTCTAACACTTAGTCCCACGCGAGCCGTTTTTAAGGTCAGAAGAACTCTACTCGAAAACGAATAGCCTATGCAAGAATATAGAACAGAGCTAGGACCACCTTTCTTTATACTATAGAAGACAGAAGATTAACCTAAATAAAAAAAAATATATAAAAAAATAAAGAATAAAAAAAAAAGAAAAAAAGAAAAAAGTAAAATTACCATACACATGTGCGCACTATAAACTATAAATAGATATAAAATCCGGGGAAAGGAAGTGAAGCCGACACACTAAGCAGGGTTCGCTCGCTGACAGACGCGAAAATTTTGAAAATGGGCAAACAATATAAGCTAAGTTAATTTAACAAATCCTAATATTACCAAAATGGCAACTGCTTTTTTTTTTTCTAAATTTTGACTAATGTATTTTAACTATATGCGCATATATTGTCTTTAACTCTTTGCTTCCATGCGAGTCGTTTCTTATTACTTTATTTTTTATTTATTTATTCACTTTGTTTATTTATTTCTCTTTTTGCTTTTACCAACTGTGTATACCTTCTCTTTAAATGTATTTATTTAATGCATTTTAATTACATATGCGTAAAAATGGTCTCTAACACTTAGTCCCACGCGAGCCGTTTTTAAGGTCAGAAGAACTCTACTCGAAAACGAATAGCCTATGCAAGAATATAGAACAGAGCTAGGACCACCTTTCTTTCTACTATAGAAGACAGAAAACTTTATTTAAGTAGTATACTTAATATATGCAATCACCGTACGCTTGCTTGTATGTAAGTGTCCTCCATGATACCCATACCATACCAAACCACTGCACGTGGCTCATAATTTGACTGGCACTATATTTTTAACTGCAATATACATAATCCCAGCTGTGATACTAGGGCTAATTTTCTGAATAGATGCAACACTCTGCGCCTGACCTTAATGACTACAATTCCAAATCCAAACGAATTAGCTGTCCCTATAACTGGGAGGGAAAAACCTAATAGCTAGCTACGAAATCCTATACATTTTACCTCCAAGACGATTGCGTTTGTCTTACCTGCATGCATAAAAAAAAAAAAATCTCCTCCCTTCTTCAGACTAAACCTTACCTGTAACTCAAAAATCCTAATGGAAATCCATCTGTAAATAAATAACCCCTCTTCTCTTGAACGCTAACAATCTACTCCTTCCAACCTATCCGCCACTAAACTCCCACATTGCTCCGCATCTGTAGTTGAATCGCTAACTTCCAGCCCCTAATCCCTCACATGCAAACTGTTTTAATAACCATCACTAAACATCTATACATTTCTACCTCCTAAGGCATGCATTACAGCTCATTCCTATCCAGTAAGGGACTTAACAGCCTATGCACACAAAGGCAGGTACTTAACAGCCAAAGTACCCAGAAACAAAGCGATATGCACTACACAACTGTCTCGAGTTTTGCAACGATTAATTACGTTATTGAAACGACACTCCCTGTTATGCAAAACGCCCCATGACTTACTAAAAAATACCTACAACTCCAACTCTATTCGCACCTACTGAAAACCTGCCCATATATATCTATTCACCTAATTACGCATGACTCCATACTTGCTGTCTTATCCATGCTATATTGCACTTACATCTTAACCCTCCTATCATCTAAAATAGCTCGGGCACAACTCGTAGCTCAATTCTTAATACCTACTCATACTGTAACACTATACTAGACCTAAGCTAACATTAATAAAATAAAAAAAAGGGTACGACTAAAATCACATTATCTCCTCCCTAACAAGCCCTCTTACAAACATAGACGCTTACACTGCATGAACTTCACCCACCCCCTTTATCCATTAACAAGTAAATAGCATGTCCCTAAATCACTTTGAGGAGTGTAACTAATCAGTAGATATAATCCCCAACAAACTAACCCAGTAACACTAACAACGCGGGGTCGCAGAAATACCTGGATTAGAACCTAGGCGCGGAGAAAACCCTCTCAGGGCTGACGGACCCAGTAGGTCTTCCCAGATCATCCGTCTAGGAGAAGGAAAACTCTGAAACTAAACCAAAGGGGAGAGAGGCCTCTTCAGTCTTGGATGACAACCTTCCTAGAGCTGGTGACTCAAACAAATTCACCGGTTTGCAAACCTAAATTGCTTAAGGAGTAGATAGGCTCTGTCTATCGCCCGGCTTCCATACTCCTTCTTTGCCTATTAGTCAAGCGCAGAGACACTATCTCAGTGATTCGACAGAAATACCCAGCGGTAGATCTTGTTTCCTGGCTAGGGCAATGAACGCCGTTCTTCCCCATTCCCAGTATGCCCCAACCCTAAAACTGAACATTTGGGAGTGCTTGAGTATAAGATATGCCTGAGCGGTTAGATTGGGTTGACCTTCTTCTAAAGGGTTGAGGGTACCGGATTGACAGTTCCTGGCTGCTGTTCCCGACTGGTAGTACAGGAGCCCTAACTCTTTGGTAGCGCTTAGAGCGGCTGCTCCATCAACAGTTGAATAATATCGGGTTGTTTGCAGTGCCATGACGCGCATGGAAAGGGACCCTGCACTCATCCCCGGTGGGCTTTCCTGAGGCCACAATCCTAATTGGAGAAAGGTCAGCTGATGGTCTACTTGTGATGCATGTCTGAAGCTCCGCATAACCTCTTGCTTAGCTCCCCCTTACCGAAACTCTTAAAAAAATATGACGACAGTACAATCTAAAAATAAGCTTAAACCAGGATTAGGGACAAACAAATTCAACTTGCCTCCTCCCTTGAGGCTCTCATTCACAAATATCCGTGGGCTTAGAACTAACTTAGCTGATGTTGAAGCATTTCTCTTAACAAATACCCCGGATATCTTAGCACTAAGTGAGACTAACCTACACTCCTCCATTCCCTCTAACCACTTTAACATGCCTGGATATCTCCCACTCTGCCGTAAGGACTCTGACAGACATATGCACGGACTTACATTCGTAATACCCTTCCCTTGACTAGAGAAACAAACCTAGAAACAGATGATCAAGCCTTTATGTGCTTTAGACTAAACGTGAAACACAGTATTAGCTACTATTATTTTCTCTACCGCTCTCCCTCGACTCAGGACTGCTCCATAATAAACAAAGTATCTGACAGCATAGACACGGCACTGTCCCTCGACACTAGCGCACAAATACATGTGTTTGGTGACTTTAATGTCCACCACAAAAACTGGCTTGGATTCTCTACTCGCACAGATGCAGCGGGCAGCACAACCCATAGCTTCGCTATATCTCACTCCCTATCACAAATTGTTACGTTTCCAACCCGTTTCCCTGACCAGGAAGAACAACACGCATCACTTGTAGATCTGTTTTTGACCACAGTTCCCGATGACTGCATAGCGAAGGCCCACAGCCCACTCGGGAACGCTGATCATGCAGTGATAATGGTTGAAATCGCCCTAAACTCTAGAGCCAAAACTGAAGAGCCAGTGCTCAAAACAACGAGATATTATAATAAGGCTGACTGGGAAGCCATCAGGGAACTAATTAGAGATGCTCCATGGAAAAATATTTTCTCTCTCCCTGCTGAACAGTGTGCAAACGAGACCACTGACTGGTTCAAAACTGCAATCGAAGCGCATGTTCCCATGCGGAAATTTTATAGTAAGCCCCACTCTCCCCAATGGTTTACGTCGACTTGTGCAACTGCCATTACTCAAAAGCAGCATGCATACCGTAGGTTTAACCGACATAAGTCCAGTTCAAACAGACTGAAGTATATAGAAGCTAGAAATAACGTTAAGAAAGAAATAGCGACAGCTAAGAGAGAATTTACGGAAACCACTAAAAAGCGCATCGAAGCACAGAAACTAGGAACTCGAGACTTCTGGAAAATCTACAACAGTGTAGTAAATAATGGGCAATCAACAATTCCCCCACTAACCAACAATCACGAGGTTGTCTCCTCAGCAACCGACAAGGCTAACATGCTTGCCAGTCGGTTTGCCTCAAACTCCACACTGGACCCTTCCAACCACCCCCTACCTGACTTTCCTATGCGGACAGACGCCACACTAGACGATCTGAAAACCACCCCTGCTCAGGTGCATGCTATCATAAAAAACCTTGACACCTCAAAAGCATGTGGACCCGATCTTATCCCAGCTGTGCTATTAAAAAAGTGCTCAGCCGAAGTAGCTCCAGTTCTCTCCAAACTCTACAACAAATGTCTTAATGAAGCTTGCTTTCCGGGCTGTTGGAAAACTGCTTCTGTTGTACCAGTATTCAAGAATTCTGGCGAAAGGACAGACCCATCAAATTATCGCCCCATTAGCCTCCTCCCACTTTTTGCCAAAATATTTGAGACCATAATTAATCATGCTCTAGTCCATCATCTTACAGATGCTAAACTACTGACTGACAAACAATATGGATTTAGACAAGCCCGTTCCACAGCAGACATCCTCACACTGATCTCTGAACGTATATACCAATCACTGGACAAAGCGGGGGAAGGCAGAGCGGTAGCTCTAGATATATCTAAGGCTTTTGACAGGGTATGGCATGAGGGTCTCCTCAGTAAAATCAGATCATACGGTATCACTGGTAGAATACTTAACATAATTAAATCCTTCTTAGATAAGAGAAAAATCCAGGTAGTCCTCGACGGTCGCACATCTAAACAATATGATATAAATGCGGGAGTGCCCCAGGGTTCTATCCTTGGACCTCTATTGTTCCTGATATTCATAAATGACCTCCCCGACAACATTGCCTCTGAGATGGGTATATATGCTGATGACACTACACTCTATGGCAGACACGACAGGAAGACGAATGAACACATTTCTAAAGAAATGGCAGAAACACTAGAGGAAGACCTCCAATCTGTAGTGGAATGGGGACAAAAGTGGTTGGTCGCGTTCAATGCTGCCAAGACTAAACTAGTTTCATTCAATAATTACAAGAAACCCTCTCTACCACCAATAGCAATGGCCAACGACTCTTTATCTGAGAGTCCATCTTTCAAACTCCTTGGCCTAACGTTCACAGGAAACATGAGTTGGAACAATTACATTGAAGGCATTGCCAGGGCCGCTGCAAGAAAGGTAGGCTCTCTCTACCGTGCTAGAAAACTACTAACACCCGAAAGTATCCTGTACCTCTATAAGGCCACCATTCGCCCATGTATGGAGTATTGCTGCCACATCTGGGCTGGTGCATCTGCTACTAGTCTCTCGCTCCTTGACAAGGTTCAAAAGAGAGTCGCAAATCTGATAGGCCCTGAACTGGCATCTAAGCTTCAGCCTCTGTCCCATCGACGAAATGTTGCATCCCTCTGCCTGTTCTACAAGTATTTTAGTGGTGAATGCTCTGATGAACTGCAATCACTTGTGCCCCCACGACGCGAGCACCCTCGACAAACCCGACAGGCTACTAGATCCCACCCCCACACTGTAGAGGTCCCTAGATGTAAAAGATCTTTTTACTCCAATAGTTTCTTCCCCAGAACCGCAAGACTCTGGAATTCCATTCCAGGTCCCTGCTTCCCCAACAGTACTGACGTGCAGAAGTTCAAGTGTAACGTGAACCGACACCTTGCTGCCCAAATCCCTACATAGTACCCCAGTAGTTGTTGCCCCTGATAGTAGCCCCTTACACCAAAGTGGCAATTTGCCTTGTTTGGGGTGAAAATGTAATAAAAAAAAAATAATAAATAAATAAAAAATATTACGTATTCAAGAGTCACCAAACCGGAAAATCTCTATATCAGCTAAGAAAATGGAACAAAAAAAGTTGTGTACTCATGCAAAATGGAAAATTAAACCTATAAGAAACATGCTTTTTCTCATTTTGGAACTTTTTCCATTGAGCAAATTTGAGCCACAGCAACGCGTGGCAGGGTACAGCTAGTATATATATATATATATATATATATATATATATATATATATATATATACATATATATATATATATATATACATATATATATATATATATATTCATTCAGAAGTGTCCCCTGGTTATCTACCTATCTATCTATCTTTCTATCTAATTATCTCTCTATTCATCTGTCTATCTATATCTAAAAAATGTTCTCTCTTTTCCTTGAACGCAGGCGCCTTCTAGTCGACCTCATCATCCCCTACAACATTTTTCATTGGAAGTGCGGCCTGGACTAGGGCCTGTTCATTACCCCTGTCTCGGATTGTGGTCTTTGTGGGTACGCAAAAAAGGTCTACCTTCGACAGTTCTGGTGACTTCGGCGCCAAGCAGCGTCCTCGGTTCCAGTGGCATTTCCGTGGAACCAGTTACCCGATGGGATCGTAAACCAGCTTACACTATAGGGAATCAAGATAGCATTGGGCCCACGTGGATCGGACCTCCACGGTTTTGACCCGCTATATTTACTTGTACATATCTCGCTTGATTCTAGAATGCCCCCTTTGTCAACGGCAATCATTTGTGTGTTTATTCTTTGCCATATATATATATGTATATAAATATATATATATATATATATGTAGTAAAGATTTAGAAGGCTGTCACAATGCAAGGAATGAAATATAGTCGTTGTTGGTAATAGTAGACGAGAACAAGTAGCGATTTACAAATCAATAAGTACATACACATATGCTTATATATACATATATTTATTCAGTTGTATTAGTTAAAATGTCTTACTTGTTATGTCTGCGACAATATCCATTATTAATTACGGTAAAAAATCACTTTTCAAATGCTGAAGGTAACAGATCGATTCAAAGCATGCTAGATGGTGGAGCGAAAGTTGAATAGCCGTGTGGGGCCTCGGAGCAAATGTGAGGAGGGGGTTTCTGTATGGTCTGATTAGGTAATGAACATGTTTATATTTTTATTTATTTTTATTTATTTCTTAGTTGTGTTTTAGGTTATAACTTGTTAATTTTGCGTGAACTTTTTAAAAAATTTTCTATTTCTCTATTTTGTTGTCTTTATCATTATTATTTATATTTTTTTTCTGCTGATGTGTGGGATGCCTTAGTTCATCTAGGTCACGTAAGTCGTTAGTAGGCAGTGTACGGTTAGCTATTGAAGAATAAAAGTGGGGGTGGGATGTGAGAGAGGAGAGGAGGTGGGGTGCGAGGTGGTACGCTCCCAGTCGGCAGCTGGGTGTTTAGGTTAGTGTTGCCAGGAGTAGGAATATAGGTGGGAAGGGGGCCATCGGGATGCAATTCCTTGGGAGTTGTTAATGTATTTTTCTATATAATTATAAGTGGTAATGTATGGTACACTTTTTTAATTTAATTAGTTTAAGTGCTTCAGTTAGCTATTTTTTATTTTTTTATTTATTGTTTTTAATATATACTGCTGATTTTTATTTATTAAATTTCTTATATTTTTATTTATTTTTTTCCTATATAATTTGTATGGGAGGGGGTTTGTAGTAAGATCCTATCTGGACTGTAGGTTGGGCTGTGAGCGGTGTACAATACTGTACCTGTTATAATGGGTCATGGTTGTTATGGTAAGTGTAATGGTGGGAGCCGTATGTAAAGTTATATAATGAATGAAGATCTGAGCTCCAGTCCGTCTTAGCGTTTCAACAGGTGTTGAGGTGTTTGCAAAATGATGATGCTTGTGTTTGTCTGTGTTCCTTAATTCTTACGTGTAGGGGTCTTGTGGTGCTGCCCACGTGGAATTTTCCGCAGGCAAAGCATTCTAGTCTGTATTCTACGTGTGCGCGGTGGCAAATGGTTTCGGCATATACTGGGCAGTTTGTCAATGTGCATGGTGGTGGGTCCTCGTTGTGCCTGCGTTTAGAGACCTCCTGTCTAAGGGATGGCCCAGAGTGGGCTAGTTGCATATTGAGACCCTCTCTTCTGATAAGCCTTCGGACAGCCGTTGTGATCTTGTCGCTTAGATGGGGCATTATATATATATATATATATATATATATATATATATATATATATATATATATATATATATATATTCAAAACTATGCAGAGGGTCAGAAAAACATGGGTTTCGTCGGTTTAAAGCCTAACATGAGGAGGACAAATTAATGGTAAATAATGTTAAGCTCGCGTCAACTTATGTTAGGCTTGAAACTTAAGGTAACAATGTCTTTCTGACCTTCTTAAGTGTTTTAAATAAATAATTATTAAGCTCCTATATTGAAATATTTTCATTTGTAATCGAGCACTTTGATGGTATTCTTTCCACAAAACAGGGAACATATATATATACATATATATATATATAAATATATATAGGTATATACTACCAAAAGTACCCGTCGTTGACTGGGTTCAAAACCCACCTACAGAAAATGGACTCTGATTTATTAAAGTATGATAGGTTATGAAAAGGAAGGGTTGTAAATTTGGGTTGAATTTGGGGGTATCAAAACCAAAGCAAACTATGATGAAAGTAAAAATAAAATAGATAAACCCCATATGCCATACCTGTTCACACTGGAACACTTATCACAATATTATGTGGATCTATATTAAAAAAACTTGTTAAACTTTGTGACATATTTCCATTCTATGGAGGTCAGGTGCGAACGAACACCCTATAATTTTATTATACCATATTTCTTCAAACTGAAACATAATTATCAAAGTATACTTACGCAGATAGATATGAAATGTCGTTATTAAAGTGTGTGCCTATTTCCATTCCATGGAGGCCAGGCGTGAGCGCAGACTCCACAAAATTATTATACCATCCTATTTAATTGAAAACATACATATCAAATTATTATGTACATTATTGAAGCACCGTTCTGTCAGATCAAACATACACATTCCTGTATCTAGATACATCTTCTATCATTGTATGTAATCAGTTTTTTTTTTAAACAGTCAACCATATAGGAGCCTATTCGTGATCAGCCACACACACACACACACGCGCGCGCGCATTCAACTTTATATTATAGATATACATATATGATTACTTAATTTAATCACATGAATTAATATACGAAAGTATAAATTCATGCGTAGACTTTAAGTAGTTACTTCAACAGTGCTCAATACGTAGTTAGATCTAGGTAGTAAGTTAAAAAAAGTTACCATATATATTTTATAAATTACTATATATATGTATATATATATAGTAATTATATATATAAATTACTATAAATATATATATATATATATATATACATATATAACCTGTTCGCAGCAACTAATATGCCGCATCATAGATGTTGAGAGCCAAGGAGGTTGATAGAGAGATAACTGGATGGATTATTAGATAGATAGATAGATAGATAGATAGATAAATAGATATATTTAGAGATCTATCGATAGATAGATGGATTAAATATATGCACTTTAGAAGTGTATCTTGTAATCAACATTTCCATATTTAATATAAACTTTAAAATATATTCACCACGAAATCCAATATCTTGGCATTGTCAAATAGATAATCTTTCATTCCTTTGCTACTGACAAAACTCAACGTCGCTTGAAAGTGTATGTCCACATCTAAGCTAGATCTTGCATTAATAGACAGAAAAATAGTAGACAAAATATCTTCTTTACCTCCCTTTTTATTTTATATTAAATAGCAATCTGATAACATGCTTCATTGTATATATAAAAGGCTATATGTCTTTGTCCGCATAGTTCTAAACTTTATTATTATTATTATTATTATTATTATTATTATTATTATTATTATTATTATTGGGAAACTAAAAATAGCAGAGTGGGACTAGGGGTCTCAAATGAATGAATTCATCATGGACTCTTCTGTATAGGTCTGTAGTCGGTTTAAATATTATTTAAGGGGTCAAACATGGGTCAACATTGAAAAAGTTATAACATATTTTGTACATTAATTTTAGTTTATTTTTAATTTTTAATCAGTTCATATGCGCGTTACGTTGGTACAGTGGTAACGTCTCCAGCTTTGTATGCTACGGTTTTGCGTTCGGTTTCGATTCTGGCTGATGCCACCCAAATGTATATACAGGGTGGTCATTTGAAAAGTGGGGAATTTGTCAAACGGTAATATATTTTTACAAAAGCGAGGAATTGTTTTTTTTTCTTTCTTTTTCTTTTTTTTAACTCGTTACTTTTTGGCACGTAACAACTGCTTCAGGACATTCTCGTTTCAAATTGATGCTTTGTAATCGTTAAAAAAAATTGATAAGACAATTAGATATTTTGTCTGTACCGAAATCGGATATTCATTTTTGAAAAGAATAATCGCCATCCATAATTTTGAGAATCAAGATTTAAGAAGCAAATAAATCAGACGCAATAAAATTGTAACAAAATTAAATTTACGAGCTCAAATTTCCCGCTTTTTTTGCGACAAATCTGTATATATATATTGTAAAAATCTAATGGATAAACATCTGAAGAAGTTGGTGAGGACAGGATATTTTTAAGGAAACATAAATCGTAAAATTGCCACTCATCAATGAAACAGCTGTAATGGAAAAATCAAGGAAATAAACGAAGGTTATAAGAATGAAAACGTGAGTCTTTGAATTTCAACAAAACGTTGTACTATATATATATATATATATATATATATATATATATATATATATATATATATTACTTTTGATATCATGATTCTATAATCATATATATGAAATCTGGACAAATTCAAATCTCAAAATCTGGCATTTTTTACGCCCTAGCAAAGACGTCTAATGAAATCAAAGTTATAAAACTAACTATATCTGTACCTCTCCATATTTTCAAACTCCGAAACCAAAAGTCGCAGAACAGAGCTAGTGACCTCAAATGATTGGATTTCGTATGGGCTGTTCTTTTATAGGGTGTGTAGCCGGTTAAAATAGTTTATATAAGGTCAAAAAAGGGTCAACATTGAAAAAAATCGTAATACATTTTTTGCATCCATCTTAGTTCATTTTTAATCAGTTCATATGCGTGTCACTTTTGTACAGTGGTAACGTTAACGGCTTTTTAAGGTTAAAACCTATTCAACACTATTTGTATGTATGCCTGTGTTCTAATGATGTGTGTGTCGCTAAATTTTGTGAGCAAGAGCAGAGATATCCATGAAATATCAAAAGAAAATATGATAAACTAGCGTGAGAGGGGCATCCTGTTTTGCCCAGTCGTAAAATATGCTTAAATATGGTATTTTCATTTGTCCAGATTTCGTATATATTATTATAGAGTTGTGGTTTCAAAAGTAAAAAAAACAAATTTATAAACTTTTTTCTTGTAACAATTATAAAAAAAAAAACTTTTCTACTAACAACAGCTATGGCTGGTAAGACATTACCTAAAAGTACTTCGTTCTAACACCTCGGCGTAACGTTCATAGGAAACATGAGCTGGAACAGATACATCAATGGTATTGCCGCAGCTGCTGCGGGTGAGGTAGGCTTTTTAGCGTGCTAAAAAGTTACTTACGCCTTAAAGTATCTTGTACCTCTATACGAGCACCATTCGCCCATGTACGAAGTATCGTTTTCACATTTGGACTGGTGCATCTGCTACTAGTTCCTCGCTCCTACACAAGATTAAAACGAGAATCGCCAACCTTATATATCCCAAACTGTCAGCTAAGCTTCAGCCTCTCTCCCACCGACCAAATATTGCATCCCTCTGCCTGTTTTACAAGTATTTCAATGTTAAATACTCTGATGCTAGAAAGTCTTATATTCTAATAGTTTCTTTATCTATACTGCTAGACTTGGGATTTCTTCTCAGGTTTCTGCTACCACGACTGTACTGACATACAGAAGTTCAAGTTTCATATAAACAAATATCTTGTGGCTGAACTCCCTTTTACATATTAGAAAAATATTAATAAATTACATTGTTTTGATGTTCTTGTTTTACCCCTCTCATGAATTTGAAAATCTCTTTTATGGGCTATACGTAGAAAGACACACCCACACACACACACACACACACATATATATATATACACATGTATATATATATGTATATATATATATATACATATGTTTCTTTAAAATAGATATTCGGCCAGGTTATTTGCGGGCACCGCTCCTGTGGGTCCATCGGTAGAACTGCTGACTATCAACTCGATAGGTCTAGGTTAAATCCTCGGCTTGGGAGTGGTGCTAGTCCAGCGGCACTGATGAGTTGTGATAAACGAAACAGGACTGTATATCGATAACTACATATATATATATATATATATATATATATATATATATATATATATATATACTCATGAGCAAAATGTGGCAAGAATGAAAGAAAGAAGAAATCATTTTTTCAATATTTTTCCATGAATTTTTGTTAATTTTAACTTAAAATTTCAATTTGATGATCATTATTATTATTATAACATATAATAATAAGTGAAAAAACCTACTCCTAAAAATGGTAAGACCACGTCTTGGCGAGAATATAAAGTATTAAATCGTAGGATTCAGCAAGTCCAAAACGACAAGCAGACTGTTCATATTTTAAGAACAGAAAATGTGAAACCATCTTTTTCTGTAGTGAAGTGAATTGGTCAAAGTTTCCAAGTCAAACGCTTGTGAAAAGGGTAATCTGGATCTGGTTTGTCTAAAGCATCCACTTTCAAGGACGACTACGTGCTTGAATTTAACTGTTTTGAATGATCGAAAGAAAACTTATGTTGACCATAACAAAGAATTCAAAACATGGACTTGAAATTCTCTTTCTAGATATACAATATCTAGACGAATGAAAGGAATGGGGTTTTCCTCTAAAAGGTGTGCAAAGAAGCCATATTTATCTAAGACCAACATTAATGATAGAAAGAGATTTTTCTCGTGTTATACCAAGAATGATACAGACTGGTTCGGGAATGTTTTCTGGTCAGATGTATCAAGATTTTGTCTTGTTAGTCATACTCCCGATGCTCCCAAACGGTGCAATCGAAGAACTGGAGACAGATTTTCGCCAAGTTGCATAAAACCAGTAATTAAACACGGGAATGGAGGGATAATGATATGGGGAACTTTTAGTGCAGTAGGGGTTGGGGAACTTATTAGATGTGTGAAGTCAATTAACGCAAAGGAATACGTTCGAATATTAGAAACAGCACAGTTACAAAGTATCCAGAAGCAGGGAATATCCAAGAACATTATTTTCAACACGATGGTGCCTCTCGTTTTCTGATACTTCAATAAATGTGAAATTTTGGCCAAAGCCCAGATTTAAACCCAGTCGAGAATATTTGGTCCAAAATACATCGTGAATTGGCCAGAAGAACTTTTGAGAACGATGTCAAACTGTGGGAAGTTGTACAAAGCGAATTGAATAGCATCTTCTCTTTACAGTGTTCCACTTTGGTTGAGAGTATGTCTAAAAGGATTAATCTTTTAAAGAAATAAAAAAGAAATGTGATTCCATCCTAAGCATTTATTAAAGTAAATGTCTTGTTCTGTGTTATTAGTCTCGTTTAAGTTTTCTTGTTCAATTTTTCTTTTGTTCAATATTAGTGCAAACAATGTATACAATTTGTTTGGCCCATGTTTTTTTTTTTTGCTCACGAGTATATATATATATATATATATATATATATATATATATGACTACTGAATTTAATCACATAAATTAATATACGAAAGTATTATGTTATGCATAAACTTTAAGTTTATCTCAACAGTGCTCAATACATAGGTAGAGCTAGGTAGTAAGTTATAAAAAAATATATGGCAATTAATATATATGGCAATTAAGCTACACAGAATATTCTGCGTCTCATCCACGCTAGGATTCATTATGTTTATGCGAAGAGTTGTTGTTGTCTCGCGTTTTTATATACGCACATTCTATTGAGTTTTTAGTTGTGCGCTTAGCAAAATGTTAAACTGTGAATAGCCACGTATTTTGCTTTTCGGCACGAATATTGAAAAAAAGTTTTTGGCTGGTGAATAATAATTATATGAAAATAATTAACGGAATTGGAATTGCATACAACCTGAACAGTCCATTATCAGAAAGAATATTATATGCCCCCTTCTATATATTACTTTGTCAAACAATACATTATTAACTCGAATATATGTGTCTATATTTTTAATTTTCAGAATTTAAGTTTAACCACTATTTAATTATTATAGTAAAAAAATAATTATATATATATATATATATATATATATATATAAATGGGCAATATATGCTCATACACATGAAAAGTAATGTATATATATATATATATATATAGATAGATAGATAGATAGATAGATAGGTAATGAATGACAAGATCTATATTCCAAAGTTCATGATGTTGACCATCTTATAATTTATTGCGTTTAATGTAGTTGACATTTACAATTCTTGACCGTATTTGTTTCGTAGCACAAAATCAATTATTTTTTCTTATATCAATTATATAATATTATGTAATAATATTGAGCTTCTTAAATACGGGTCCTGGATATGACCTTAAACTATATCCGATGGTGAGGCCCCATATTGCGGGTTTTGGGGAGTGTGGAGCCACCCTTTAATTGTCATTGCTCCCAGGTTCACTCTGTCCCAACTATGGGTTAAATAGAAACCGACTTGAAAACAACAAATACATTCTATTAAAAATATTTTCTTCAAAATCTTTGGAGTCGGTATTAAATAGCCTGAAAAGGGTTGATATGCCGTAAAACAAAAAACAGCCAAAGCTTAAATACAGATTGGTATATATTATCAAGAAATAAAGTAGACTTCCACACACACACACACACATACACACACACACACACATATATATATATATATATATATATACTAGTCCATATGTTGGCGTAGTGTATCCGCTTGCATGAGTTAGATTAAATATTAATGGAAATGTTCAAGAGACTGGCAGCGGGAACGCTGTGACCACCCACATTGCTTGAAATTAAATTCTTCGGCTGCGAATAAATCAGCAGAATCTTCATAAATCTTCATAACATCTGGATAACCCGTCCAAGCAATTTCCTTGACGGAGCCACAGGTTTATAGACCGCGTCTTTCGGAAAACACACCCGCTCAAACTCACATATGTTATAAGCAAAACGTTTCTATCTGCAAATGTCTTCGTGGGTTTCAGCACGGCGTTTCGACGCATGATAAACTCTCTAGTTCAGTATGGGTAAGTCAAAATATAAAGAGATACTGCAGTCTACACGTAAAGAACTATATAGTACAAACAACTACGGATGGCAGTGATGGCTGAGAATACAGTTAGGAGATTCGAAGTTCCTATCCGTCGCGGTTACCACCTGACGAAGGCCAGAGGAATAGTTGGCCGAAACGTTGTGAATAAAGAAAACCAATAAAAGATCAAACACAACAACTAATAAAGATGATAATAATAGTCCGAAATAAAAATAAATTAATATATAATGCTCATTTCAAAAATGAATTCCAATTAAGGAATTATATATATATATATATATATATATATATATATATATATATATATATATATATAGATAGATAGATAGATAGATAGATAGATAGATAGATACTGCAGTCTACACGTAAAGAACTATATAGTAAAATTATATGAATCAACTTCACTGTTTGCGATGTTTTATATGTTACTGACAAAAATATAGATCCACAAATAAAAGAGGACATCCGTCGGAGAATCACACTTTTCTCACATAATTGATAGTACAAGAGGTAAATATAAAGAATGAAGAAATGCATTGAATAATGGCCTGATGATAGGTGAAAAAATGCTACTCTGAATGCCTGTCTGTGCCCCAAATAAGATGGTGCAAAGCGTGGAAATGTTGTATCGAAACTAGAGCAATAGTACATTAATAAACGTAATATTGCTATTGTGGCCCTTAAAAGATATATACGCCATCGTAATTTTTAATATAAGTGATGCCATAATAGATACAAAATAAGTTTTGACTTTAGACTGAAAAGTACCAAACATACATTAGAAATATATACAGGGTGGTCGCTAGAAAAGCGGGAAATTTGTGAAGCAAAGATTTATTTTTTACAAAAAGTAATTTTCATAAAGGTTTTCAAAGAAAAATGTCATATTATCTTCGTAGATACTCAAAATATTGTCCGAGCACGTTACTGCAGCGCCTTTACCTAGAAATCCAAACTCGACAACAAAAAAAAAAACAATAAAAAAGGCAATCACGCATTTTATTAAGATTTAAGCTGACCTTCAAATTTCCCGCTTTTCTAGCGACCACCTTATATATATATATATATATATATATATATATATATATATATATATATATATATATATATATATATATAAAGATATAAGTAAATGATATAAACTCCTCCAGAATACAAAAGACTATTATCCAAACATTCATTAGAATTGCACGATATATATATATATATATAAATATATATATTTATATATATATATATATATATACATACATAAAAGACATACGTAAATAATATGAACTCCTCCAGTATACAAAAGACTATTATCCAAACATTTATTAGAATTGCACGAAAACTACAGGAATCTTCAGGAGAATTACTGTCATACAGATTTTAGGGAAGACTAACGGTCGTTACTAACGAAAAATAAAAGCTACAGGATGCTGCTTGATATCTGTGAACACCTGCTGTCACTCCTGCTCCTAGGAGCACCACATGTTGTAAAGAGGTAGCGATCATTAATAATGACGTTTATACACTTAGATCTCAAACTGTCGTTCGTGCACTTCACTGTTTATTTTTACAATACTCACACTGCACCAATAAAAAATAGCAATCACACATTGTGTATGTGCGTGTATAGCGTGTCAGAATGCGATGAAAAGAAATAAATATATGAGTGCTACATCGCGAATAAGAGAGCTTAAATACAAATATTTATTTAAAATCTATACATAAATATTCCAAAGAAGCCCCACCGGTTTTATGGCATTAAACCCGCCATCTATGGCTGATATGAATTCAATACAGATCATCAGGCTGCGTGAAAAGACCGACCAGCGGTTTCATTGTACTTAACCAGCCATCTGTGGTGTATATGTATTCAATACAAATCATCAGCATCGGTGGAAAGAGAGAAACAAAACAGAAAGATAAACAGAGAAAGAAACACCGACAAAAGAGACTTTTTTTTTATCTCTGTGTGTATTTATCCGTTTTGTTTCTCCCTTCAAGCGACGCTGATGATTTCGTTAAATACAATGAAAACGTTTGTCGATCTTTGGCATGTGCATTAACTATTTTAATATATATATATATATATATATATATATATATTTATTTACCAGTGGTAAAAAAACCGGACTAAAGTGCTCAATGTGTAGTCAGAGCAGTATATAGGAAATTTATTACTGTGAGTCCAGAATGAGTTTACAAATTGTTTCAACTAGAGGAAAATCCTCAAAGAGAGGAAAAATCCAACTAGCATCGTCAGAATTCATAGATGGACTAAGTTATAAAGTCAAATAAAAATGGAAAGATCGTAGATAAAGGGGAGTTAGAAAAGAAGGGGGAGTGGTGGGGAGAGGACGTTGGAGTTTAAAGTAGTAGGAGTGTATTAAAAAAAGAGAGGGGTTTATAATTAAATATTAATTATGTGTAAATTCTTATATACGTGTTTTTTTAACAGTTTAAACTTAAAAGACGCTACTTTTGTTGATAACGGCATAAGTAACAGTTAATTTAAAGGATCACCATGGCAACAGGTTGGAAAGTTAATGTTAGTGAAGGAACGGGTTGAAAATGGGGTTTAAAGTAATATAGCCGGGCGGAGAGAGATTGAAAGATATTTATTGTTTATAAAATGGAAAGAAAAAGAAAAGGAAAAATAAGTTAATGAATTATACTTTACAGGTTTATTTTAATAGTGTGATGATATATATAATTAAATATAATAAATAAATTAGCCGGGCAGGTAGAAATAATACGTTAGAGGTTTATTTTAATAAAATAAAATAAAATAGGTGAAGGAACGGGTTGAAAATGGGGTTTAAAGTAATTTAGCCGGGCGGAGAGAGATTGAAAGATATTTATTGTTTATAAAATGGAAAGAAAAAGAAAAGGAAAAATAAGTTAATGAATTATACTTTACAGGTTTATTTTAATAGTGTGATGATATATATAATTAAATATAATAAATAAATTAGCCGGGCAGGTAGAAATAATACGTTACAGGTTTATTTTAATAAAATAAAATAAAATAGGTGAAGGAACGGGTTGAAAATGGGGTTTAAAGTAATTTAGCCGGGCGGAGAGAGATTGAAAGATATTTATTGTTTGTAAAATGGAAAGAAAAAGAAAAGGAAAAATAAGTTAATGAATTATACTTTACAGGTTTATTTTAATAGTGTGATGATATATATAATTAAATATAATAAATAAATTAGCCGGGCAGGTAGAAATAATACGTTACAGGTTTATTTTAATAAAATAAAATAAAATAGGTGAAGGAACGGGTTGAAAATGGGGTTTAAAGTAATTTAGCCGGGCGGAGAGAGATTGAAAGATATTTATTGTTTATAAAATGGAAAGAAAAAGAAAAGGAAAAATAAGTTAATGAATTATACTTTACAGGTTTATTTTGATAGTGTAATGATATATATAATTAAATATAATATATATATAAATAAATAGCCGGGCAGGTAGAAATTATACATTACAGGTTTATTTTAGTGAAATAAAATAAAATAGGTGAAGGCTTAAGTAAGTAACTTAAATAATAGAAAAAAAAAAAAAAACATTTTTAATAAGTAACACACAAATATAAGCACACGCATAAATATGTACAGCAAATGCACATACGTAAATGGGGGAAAAGCACATGCGTGATCACACATACATATATATATATATATATATATATATACATATACATATATACACAAACATACATATACAAACACATATATATATATGTACACATACACAGATACGTAAAAATACACGCATATATACACATATAAACATATATGCAAGTACACATACATCCAGATGCAAACACTTACACATACATATATATATATACATATACATATACATACATATATATACATATAAATATAAATTAGCTGGGAGGGGGGGAATTGAAAAATATTTTATAAATAATTTTTAAATTTTCAGGCGTTGTAGTTGAAGGAAAGAGAGAAAGAGAAAAATATAAATTAATGAATTATAAGTTACAAGTTTATTTTACTAATATAGAAATAGGTAAGAATATCAGTAAGTTAATCAAATAATAAAATTCATAAAATTATTAGGGAGATATAATTAAGTTTAAACTGTTAAAAAACACGTATATAAGAATTTACACATAATTAATATTTAATTATAAACCCCTCTCTTTTTTAATACACTCCTACTACTTTAAACTCCAACGTCCTCTCCCCACCACTCCCCCTTCTTTTCTAACTCCCCTTTATCTACGATCTTTCCATTTTTATTTGACTTTATAACTTAGTCCATCTATGAATTCTGACGATGCTAGTTGGATTTTTCCTCTCTTTGAGGATTTTCCTCTAGTTGAAACAATTTGTAAACTCATTCTGGACTCACAGTAATAAATTTCCTATATATATATATATATATATATATATATATATATATATATATATATATATATATATATATATATATATATCAGTGTTGGAACGATTAGTCAGAAACGGAATTGAGAATTAGAAACTCGGAACTTTTGGGAATATCGGTATTGCTATAGGAATTGGATAAATTATGCTTATTTTTTTAATGCCAAAAATGATCTTTTCCAACTTTTTTTTAAATTGATTTTGCGAAACAAATATTTTTCACTGATGGTAGTATTGATAAAATAACGAATATTTATTGATTTTACTCTACCAGTAAAATCAAAATAAAAATATCATTTTCCACATGAATATTTTCCCGTAAGAAATATATCTGCATATCACCATACATTTTCTACAGTGATATTTTTCCCTTTGAACAAATACTTGCATTTTAACAAGCATTTGTATGGTAATCAGTAATAAAAAGAAACTAACTATATTCTTAGCAGAGTAAGTAATTGATCGGAATCGAGAAAAGTATATATATATATATATAAGTATATATATATATATATACATATATATATATGTATATATATATATATATATATATATATATATAATAAAATAAAAATTACAATTACATTTACCAAAATGATCCAAGATGGTAAAATTAAAGTATAATTTAAATATTAAATATTAAAGAATTGATATTTATAAAGTTATCTGTTATTAATTGTTTGCTCGTGCATATACATATATATATATATATATATATGTATATGCATATATATATATATATATATCTGAAGATGATGCTTTAAAGGACGTCCGAAACACGTTAAAACTATATATATATATATATATATATATATATATATATATATATATATATATGTACAATATATATTATTAAATACAATACAGAGCCTGCACCATAGTCACAGATAAACACCTCAGTTCAACCCGACTAAATGAACTACAAAGCACCCTGCGCAAAAGAGAATACCCACCACTAATACGTAAAGGTATCAAACTAGCAGAAGAATTAATAAATTCTAAAAAGAAAAAACAAAGAACAAATTATCGCATACGTCCTTTCACACAATACAAACAACCCAGAACTATTTACAGAGATAACAAAAAATCCTTGTTCTTCTTAGTCAGAACGTAAACGTACGAGATTAAAAAAACAATAATAAAAAGCACACGCCAACCCCTAAACGTTCTCCAAACTAAATGATCACACTACAAAAGGTGTTACAAAATGCAACAACGTAAGTTAAGCACTTAATTGAACGAAACAAATACACATTTAAAAAATACAAGACAAACATTCAGATCTAAAAAAGCCCAAACTTCTAAAAATGTAGTGTATGCACTAAGATGCAAAAATTGTTTAATTATTTAAATGTCATAGAATAAGGGAAGTTAATGAACAGGATATACAAATTCACATCCAAATTGCACGGTAAAATCCGAAGTGAATGTCTTTGATAGCAGTGTAGTAAAATGATCCAGACTGTATTTTGAGTAATCCACAGCACAATACTGAAAAAACTTTTAATTGTGACTTTCCATGTCTCACTGACTTTAGCAAATAAGGTGTAAACCATTATGATTATTTGCTAATATTGTCTCCTCTGAAGAGATGCTAGACATCGAAATCCTATAGGATAAAGAGTTATAATATCTTAAATGTATTCTTTGTCTTACATAGAATAATACAAATCTTTTCATTTGAAATTCAAACATTTCACGTCATAAATTTTTAAATTCATTGAATAACTAAAATTATATATATATTATATATATATATATAGTTTTTGCAGTTTTTAACCTTTAAAACTATACAAAATATATTTTTATCATTCGTAGTCAGTAAATAATTTTATCACCTGCAATCACTCGCTCTAGAATTTACTATAGTACTAATAATTTATTTTTAAGGGATCATCAGTTGTTTACCATGAAACACTGTTTCGGAGATTTATATATATATATATATATATATATATATATATGCTAGCAAGCCGCCTGGAATTGCCTGGGCGCAGAATACACTTAAATATGATATTTTTATAAATGCCGATTCCGTATTTATCATCATATTATATTTGATATATAGTAATCATTTAAAAAGTTTTTAAAAAATGCTTCGTAAGCCAAAACCAAAGATTGAAACAAAAACGTTTGGCTTACGTTTTACTATTTGTTTTACGTTAATGCCTGAGCATTGAAGACATGTTTGTTGCAAGGCTAAAAGTTAAAACATAAAAAATAATTATTACTTTATGCATTCGTAATGGCAAATTCCATTTTTTTTTAATTTTTTCACAATTTTGCCCCGATTTTCTCCGGCCAATTATTGTTTTGCATTGGTTCGAATACCTTATATGTCAAGTTTTGTGTCTGAAGACCAAAAATTGACAGAGGACTTTAATAGGCATTTTTTTAAAATAAATATATATATGAATACATACATATATATAGAAATATATATATATATATATATATATATATATATATTACGCAAATATAGCGCAAGTAGAAAGCGTGTAGAACCTAATATTAAAATATAGATTATAATGACATGAGAAAATTGAAAAAAAAAACTAATAAATAATTAATTAAAAGGAATAGTTAAAAAATATGCAAATTACCTGTTTTTTTTTGTTTGTGTTTTTTTGCAGGTGAATGGAAATCCAGGACCCATATATAAGAAAGCTGTATTTTCTTTTTTAATAAATACAAAAAGTGCTTTTAATATAAATATCAATTCACAAAATACACAAATTTATAGAAGTATAAATAAATAAATATATATATATGTATATATATATAGAGAGAGAGAGAGAAAGAGAGTGTGAGAGAGAGAATAAATGACAAAAAAATATATCCCAAAATTCCTGATGTTGACGATCTTATAATTTATTCCTTTAACTAAGTTGACTTTTACAATTCTTGACAGTATCTGTTTCGTAGCACAAAATCAATCACTTAATTATTATATCAACCAGTGAATCTATTATGCCCTTTACTCATGGGAAGAAATAGCAACAATCAATCCGTCAAAAGGAAATAAAGTGTGTTTTGACATGATTAAAATCCGAAAATAGGAAGAGAAGTTGCAAATACCTTTTAATATGTTTCGATTACGCCATTTTGAATTCTACCAAACACAGTCACTAAACCCAACTATTTGTACTAACAATTTACATTAATTGATGAATCTTCTGCCAAAATGTTCTTTTTTTTTGTCAGTTATTCTCCATATTGTTCTGTAATTACATTGGGCTTCTTAAATAAGGACCAGTATATATATTATAAGTAAACATATTTCTACAAATATATATATATGTGTGTGTATATGTGTGTATGAGTGTTTGAAATAGCTAAATGTGATCTATTTTTTGCGTCCTTCAAAGAACGAATGTAAGACATAGAAAGCGATATATATTTATATGTACACACACAATTGCGCACACATATGTATGCGTGTTTATTATATGTGTATGTGTTCGTGTGTGATGCGTTGTGTGAAATAACTGTATTTTTAGAAAACTCCTACCATCTTTCCCTCTACTTTCTTCAAAGCACGAATTACTTTGCAGAATTAAATGATAGATCATGGAGGAAATACCGTAACAAAAAATTAACCGGAAATCCCAGCACATAATACGAGTAAAAAAAAAAATGAAGAGAAAATAAAAATCATCTGATGCATTTTATCAGCTTCGAATTGCGAACAAAACCTGTAATAACAAAAACAAAAATCGAAACAATAACTAAAAAAATATTAACACTCAAATAAAAAATTAAATAAAACAACAACAAAACAAAACAATATGAACAGAAAGAATTGTTTGTAATTTGAATGTAAAGTGCAGTGTTCTTTCTTTCTTTTTATTTCGGAAGAGCTTAATATCAAGGGAGGTAATTTAGACAAATTTGCATCCGAGGATATCTGAAAAAAAATTAAATTGTGGGAAATAAAATATAGATGAATACGGTATTTTCTGCTGTACTCTGGAAAATGTTCATCCCTTTTTTTCCTGAACTATAATGACAGATCGGTTAACTATCTAAGAATAAAATATCGATCTTTCTTGAACTAGAAATACAATGTAAAATAATAATGAATAATGGTGTAAAATATAAAAGGAAATAATCTAGAAAACGTTAGAATACGTCTTTGTTTCTTCATCCATCTATAAATAATCGTAGATAATAACGGAGTCATTTGTTGTAATGCTACTAAAGATTTTTAAAAGTTGAACGGTGTAGAGAAATTATAGACGATAAAAGAAAAAAAAAACATTCACTATAATGTAAAGAAACATTATAAATAAAAGTTCAGAGGTAAAGTTATGTTAAGAAAATAGGTCGAACGCAAGAAAGAAATATGGTAACTTAGATTGTAGAAACGTTTTACCGGACGTGAGGGTCAGCTGATCGGATCTGCGTGTGAGTCACCTGATCAGGTTAGCTGGAGTCAGTGAGTTTGGGTTTGGACGTAGAGAAGAACAGACGGCTTAACAGGTCGTCCCCTGCCCTTCACTTGGGTGGGGGACGCTGACGTGTGTGAAAATAAGAACCACGCAAGCAAAGACATTCACTTTCCATTCTTCTGCGATCAACCTCTGGAAGGTGAATAAAAACTATATAAAACCAATTCATCGTCTTGGAGTGAATGGATATTCGTCCAAAACAAGTTACAAGTCTCCCCTCCAAGAACAAGATGAATTCCAAGTGGGCAAGATCAACGACACATGAAGATAAGGTATGTCCAAAATACATGTACCACACACTCACACACACACAGACACACACATACACGCACATACACACAACTGCATATGAACAATTAGAGATGAATATATCACAAATAGACAGCAACATTTAGACGATCACACTTAGGAGAAAACTTAAATGCCTACTAGACACTATCTTCGAGTGTCGAAGGTCTCTCTGTACAGGGGTTTGTCAGAACAATCTGGCATGAGGAAACTTTTTCTTTAGAAGTAAACCCTGACCAAATATTCAAAATCACATAGTATTCACAGCCGAAATAAGATCTCCTAACTACGGCTACCCCACAGATTTTCCGAGGAATGGTTCGCATTCTCCAAGTGATATTTCCTCAAGTAATAGCACGAAGCTGGATACTCCACTAGACCAGATAATTCTTGTCCCGGAATCCAGTAAGACCATTAGACCAAAGTAAAAGATATAATACAATATATGAAAATGGTTTATTGGGGAGAGGAAAATTATGTTCTCAACTTCTTTATTAACTCAGTGTTTGAGAGAAAAAGAACTTTAATGGAACATTCGAATATCTATGTATCTCATATAGATTTCAAGTGTTAGCTCCAGGTTGTGGGCCCCCTTGATTTCTGAGAACTTCGACTGAAGTAAAACAAAAAAAAAATGATAACTATACAACACACCCCATTTTGGTGCTCGTGTACCAGTGCACCAATACAAGCGTGTGAAACAAATCGAAGCTGGAGTTTACCACAGTGGAGAAAAATAGGTAAAAGGCAAAAAAAAGAAAGGAATGGTTCTATAGAAAAAAAATAGACACATTAAAATTATATATAAATAGATTTATATGCTAAATTAATAAGAAAAAATAATGGAAGAACGGCACGTTAAAAAAAAACGAACGCTACTGTGTAGAAAGAATAAATAAAAGAAATAAGGAAAAAGATATATTGAAAGACATACTAATAATGAATTGTTGATTTTGAATATGGAACTGCAAACACAGAAAATAGGAGGAAGTGTGAAAAACACAGAAAGAAAGACAAAAAGAAATAAAGAGAAGAGAACACATGAATTTTTGTTACAGTGTGGTTGAAAAGACCTGTCACCTTAAGAGAAACATGTCAATTAAAACACGTCTGTTATGCAATGTGTATGTTTTGCAATTGTAAACTGTAACACTCAGTGTTCTTTTCGTGTAAAACAATGGACAATTTCTGCCAATGTGATTTTTTTTCCAATTTGTACGGTGTTTTTTTCTTAGAGGGAGATTAACAGGTGTTAAAGCTTGTTTGAGGTTTAAATGGAACTGTACAAGGCGGAGACTTGCTTGTATCATGTATATACATTGAGTGTCTAGCATTTAAAGATAATTACCTATCTGGGGAGACTCAAGGTCATTTATTACAACCAAAAAAAGACACAAACTAACGATTTTACTACGGAAATCCTAGACAAGACTTTGAACTAATTGCAAAATGATATCGAGCGAGTCAACTGTTTACTCTAGCGAATGGAATTAGGCATCCGTTACGTCAGAATGGTAGGTCCGTTACGTCTTCATTCTGAAAGAATTTCGTCTTTTCTACATTTACACACACAAGTAAACGTTTGCATCATCTAATGCAAACGCACGTGGACTCTATTGGACCAATCGAAATGCTATTAATATTTGAAATCACAACCAAGTTTATTTTTACCTCTCTCTATCATTATTCTCTTTAATCTTAATGTATGATCTTTAATTCTAATCCCTCACACACACACTGTTTATTAAGAATTGAAGGGAATTATGTAACAGTACTTACTTAGATATCAACTAGACTTGATGAATTCTTGTTTTCGAATCCGGTTAGCCCTTGAAAGAGCAAAAAGATCATTATATAGTGAATTAGATAGAAAGGGATTCATATTCCCCACTACATTGCAAACCGAATCTTTCAGAGAATATTGATTTAATGTATTTATCCCCAAAATAATTCGTGTGTTATCCGCAGGAAGGATTTTTTTTTAATTACATAGAACTTACTATATTAAAATAATATAAATATTAATAATTATATATGCTTTTGTTAATGAAAACCTATTGAATAGCGTTGGGGTTGTTGTAAGTAAGGTTATTGGACAGAAATAGAGACGTTGAATTTCTACGGTTCCATATGAGCGTTGTCTGAAGATAGCGGGTTCAATTCTACATCAAAAAGGCGGTCAGGTGCTTAGTTGGTCAAAACGTGGTGAGACGACAACAACTATGGAAGGCAGTAATTGCTGAGAATGCAATCCTGTCCCATCACGGTTAACCACCTGACGAAGGACAAAAGGAATAGTTAGCTGAAACGTCGTTAAACAGCAACTATAAAAAGATGAGGATAATAGTCTTCAAATAAATAGATGGATAGATAATACAAATTACGGATTTCAAAAAGAATTCCAATTAATTAAGTAATCCTACTAGCAACATGCTAAACGGCAGATTCTATAAGCATATGTGCTACATCATATCTGCTTAAATGGGTAAGATAATGTGAATTGTAAGTATAGGTGCTTTACCATGATATACGGGTATACAATCAGTATCATACTATAAACCATCTTCTCTAAGATGCGTCGTTTGTTACTTCGTGCTATGAGCTTTATGTTATTAACTAAAAGACGAAGCTATGAAATAAAAGAAAAAACCTAAAGATACTCAGATTTTTTTTTTTAATTCAATATGTTCAAGTTTTGTTATATTACTACAGAGAAGTGTTATTTTTTCGAAGAGGGGGCGGCGGGTAGGTCTCAGCAATGTAAATAATTGGTTTCCCTCCTAGTATTCTGGTTCAAAAGAATAAAAAAGACATTGTCTTAAATAATCTACAGGAAATAGTAACTGGATCTAATAATTACGTGAATAATTACTTTCTTTGCGATTGACTTCATTTAAATATACATTATTTAATAATTAGTTACAAATGTCAGAATTATAGGGTATAATTTACTAAAGTGTGATGTAAAATATCATAGTTATATATGCCTTTGTTAATAAATGTTTAGCAAATATTAATAAATATTTCGCAAATGTTAATAAATATTTAGTAAATGTTAATAAATATTTCGCAAATGTTAATAAATATTTAGTAAATGTTAATAAATGTTTAGCAAATGTTAAATGTTTAGCAAATATTAATGTTTAGCTAATATTAAATTTTTTTAGCAAATCTTAATAAATGTTTAGCAAATGTTAATGTTTAGGAAATGTTAATAAATGTTTAGCAAATGTTAATAAATATTTAGCAAATGTTAATTAATGTTTAGCAAATGTTAATTAATGTTTAGCAAATGTTGATTAATGTTTAGCAAATGTTAATAAATGTTTAGCAAATGTTAATTAACGTTTAGCAAATGTTAATTAATGTTTAGCAAATGTTAATTAATGTTTAGCAAATGTTAATTAACGTTTAGCAAATGTTAATAAATGTTTAGCAAATGTTAATTAATGCTTAGCAAATGTTGATAAATTTTTAGCAAATGTTAATAAATTTACCTAGTTTAATTGATGACGGCTTCTGGTTTTACAAATAAATAGCGGTAGTTATGATAAAGTTTTCATGAGTTTAGATTCCGAAATAATCTAAAGAACTTCTCTGGCGCGTCGATCCGTTATTTCTATCATGCTAAATCTATATAAACAAAGTTCAACGTTCGAGTCTGTCTGTATTTACACGGATAGGGACCTATATGGTTCGATATTATACTAAACAAATACACTGATAGAAGAGGAACAAAGCAACAAACAAATGGATATGATAAAGCCACTGCCCATTAACGGGAACGTGGCCCCAGAGTAGAACCTTATGCATGCTCACCCACACAGATACCAAGTTTTGCAGAATAAACAATCATGGGGTGCAGAAGGCTGTGACGGGTTACATCCCTCACCTGCAACAACGAGAGTGGGGTTTCAGGGGGAGGGTCACTTATAACTGGAAACCGTTTGCACGTTTACACATCTTTATTTACACTTCTAGAGTTACTAGCTATGACAGGATAACCCACTAGGGGTTGGGGAGATTTTAACGGTTTACACCGCTCACCATCACCAACGGGGAGGGAGCTTAGGGGTGTAACCTATAATTAGTAATTCTTATGAACGGTCACACCATTTGATGTAGAGCTGCCGAACTTGTCATGATAACTGCACATTGGTAAAGGGGTGTATGGGTTAAATTGCTCACGTACATTTAGAGAAGAAGGCGCATTGGGGTCATTTATAACGAGTGGGCCGTAATTAGTGTTAATCCTTTGTGTCTCAAAATTGAAAACGGATGCCCACCTCAGCATAATGTGACAGAAGTGCGGGAAGGTGAGGTGTTAAGCAATACGAGGAATGATCAATAAGTCATGAGCTTACAAAACTTAGTCCCTTCAAAACAATTGCCTCCAGAATCAACAAACTTCTTCATGCACCTCTTTTAATCCTGGAAGACCTCCTAAAGGCCCTTCTTCGGTTGCCCATTTAGGTAATTTTTCGATGCCTATTTCAGCTGCTCTGTTGACTAAAATCTGATTCCCCTCCCAAGGTCAGGGATGTAGAGTGGGTGTTGCACCACTTTCATTCCCCTGTCTACAATTCAGGTAGTGACCAGCGTTGACGTGGCATGAGGCATTGCCCTGATGGAACCATCACTTACCACTCCTCCATTGCTGGTGCCTCTTCTTCCTTATTTCTTTCCTAAACCTTTTCAGAACAGTGAGTTTATATTCCTTATTGACAGTTTGCCCTAAGGAACCCATTCCAGATAAATGAGGCCCTTGAATTAAAAAAAAAGTAATAGCCATTGCCTTTTCCTGTGACCTGCTCATCTTTGCATTCTTGGGGCCGGGTCGGGGGGGAGGTAGACATTTCCAATTGGCACTCTGACGTTTGCTCACAGTGTCGTAGGTGAAGACTCAACTCTCGTCGCAAGTCCCTACCTTATTCAGTAAACCTAAACTAGCCTCGATCGTTTCAAGTATGTCAGTACAACATTCCACACGAAACTGCTTCTGGTCATCGGAGAGGATTTTTGGCACGAACTTTGCACAGCCTTTGTCGAGATCCAGATCTGTGGTCAGAAGTATCTGCACTATTCCTATACTAATACCAACAGCTTCAGATATCATCTTCACAGTTATTCGACGGTTGTCCATCATTAATCTTTGCACCCCCTCAATGTTTTCCTCCTTGCGTGCACTGTTCGGTACTCCAGATCTGTGTTCATCCTCAACCTGCTCATTTCCCTCAGAAAATCTGCTAAATAACTGATGGAAACTGGCTTTACTTATCTGCAGATCCACATAAGCCACCTTTAACATTCCATAGGCTTCTTGTTTGGTTTTCTAAAGTTTAACACAAAATTTGATGGTATAACTTTGTTTCTTGTTTGCCTGCATCTTGTCAAGCGCTCACAGCTCGACAAACCTGATCAGACTGGTCCCAAATTGAACACCACTGCCCTCAAACCTACACCGAGAGGAAGTTGTCAGTAAATAATTTTGTAGACTGTATGTATATGTACTTCGCAATGAAGTAGCAGCTTGGTCAAATAATACTTAATGTCTTTCCTGACATTTTACCATTACTTATTGAGCATACCTCGTATATAGTGCATGTATGTTTGTCACTCCTGTTTAAAAACATTCATATTTCAACTAATGATGTAAGCAAGCTCAGATAATTAGATCTCTAGAGAGAATTAATGGCGCAGCAAATGCTGTTAGTTGCTGAAAATGAAATTCCATGAACCCAACCAGATATAACTCTTTAATCTTAAGGGAATGTTACAAGCGTATTATAATCGTGAAGCTGGTTATCCTGCCTAGCTTAGCAGCTTTTCCAGAGACTTCCCCACAGTGTTGATAATCCAGATGATATTACCGGTAAATGATATTTTTAGAACAAAACTAGTTTGGCTTTTTATATTTTATGTTTATCATATTTATTATATTTTACTTTGAATTCCGATTTTCAAACCGGAAATCCTCATACAGTAGACTGTTTCTTTTTAGCTTCATAGGCTTTAAGGGTTTTAATGAGAAAGTTGTAATCAACGGTTATTTAAAATAGATAGCTTTCCTCTTTGTATTGTAGTGAATAATACATAACTTACGTGGATGTAGCTGTTTCTGCTGGTTTGATTCCCTTTGGTGAGGCAGACTCTTTTTTTTTCCTACAAATTCTGCCTCTATTTCAAGAGATTCTACTTTGTTTAGTTCAGTGATGGAGAATACTCGCCAAGTGGAATCGTCTAAGGTTTGCTTCGTCCTGGAATCTGATCCTACTTATGCAGACCACTGGGTGGATGGTTTCCTTTCAGCAATGTGGAAAGAGGATTGAGGAAAATGTTCAGCATTGAGTCGTTGGGCATTCAGGACGGAGAAGAGATTTTAGGATATAATCAGGGTCTGATACAGCGGTCTCAGGAATTTATAACATTCAGGGAAATATCACGTGCAGTTACCCTGGCATGCAGATAAACTGGCTCTAGTTCCTTCAAATCATGCTATTTCTTTGCAAATTTTGGATCGTGTGGTTAGGAGCCTGGAGAAAAATGGGTTGTACCAAAAGTATGTAAATGTGTTCCTTCAGCAGCAACAGGAGGACAAAGTTATAATCAACAGTTATTTCAAATAGATATCTTTCCTATTTGTACTGTAGTGAATAATACATAACTTACCTGGATGTAGCTGCCGGAGGTGAGGATGCTCTTCTAACAGCCTAGAAGAACAATAGTCATGCGGTTAATTATATTAATAGAGTAAGGTAGGTGTTATAAAACCTTCCTCCTTTGTGAAGAGTAACTTCATTCTTTTTTATGCTACTGTGGTTACAAGACCTGAGAAGAAGGTCGTGAAGAAGATTGTATTTTTTCCGCAACCTCACTTCAGGATACCTACTCTCAGTTATATGATTTTTTATCCAATGATTTGACAGCAAACAAATAAAACATTTATTTTTCTAACATAGTAAATAAACACAAAATATTATTTTTAAAAAACTTTTAAAGAAAATAGAGTATTTATTTATAAATTCTTAAATGTTGGAAAGAAGCTTGCGAATTTGTGTCCTTTTCTGAATGAATAATGGCGGATAATAATTGGGTCAGTTTTTGTTGTCAAAATGTCAGACCGAGACTAGTGAGAGTTGGCGGGGTTATTGATGATGATAAAACAGATGTTGTTTTTCTTCGTGGGTAGATTAAGATGGGAATCGATTTGTTAGTTCGATGTTTATTGATAAGAAGAACGAAACAATCTCCCCAGAAACGGACACTCTCGAAGTAGGCGAAGATAAAATATTCTTAGTAAAGAAAGGTTTCCTCCTTCATTGTCTAAAGACAAATTGACTTGAGTTTTGAATAGGTTTTACTGTTACGTTGTCGTATCATAAATGAGCGTTTGTTGTATATTGGTTGAAATTGGAATGGAGATGATATATTAAAACGTGTCTATTTATAAAAGATTGAGTGTTTGATTATCTTATCAGAGTTAATGTCGTTGTGTGTGTGGGATCATCTAATGGTCTTTCTATTACATATGTCCATATGCTGTTAAGTGTGAATATGTGGGTGACATGCATTTTCACATACCTCTGCTTCTTCGTTGGTCCATCTGGAAATTCTCGTCTGGGAGGGAGACTTGATACCTGTTTTTGGGGACGAAGATTTATTTCACACCAAGACAAGAAATTGGTTCTATAGTTTTTTTTATTCACCTTCCAGTTTGTTCACAGAAGATTTGTTGTAGGTCTTATTTCTACCACGTCAGCGTTCGTTCCCAACCCCCAGCGAAGGGGAGGAGACAACGGCGAGGACGTCTGCTCTCGTCCAAGTCGCAACCAAATCTCCTCGATTCAGCTAACCTGATCACATGACTCACACGCAATCCAATCAGCTGATCTTGACTTCCTGTCAACGTGTCTACACTATAATTCACACTCTCCCTCTCCCTCTCTCTCTCCCTTCTCTAACATTACGGCATATCAACCCTTTTCAGATTATTAATACCGAATCCAATGATTTTGAAGAGAATTTTCTTAATAGAATATACTTATTTTCCTTTTTTGTGTTTTTTTTTCAAGTCGGTTTCTATTTAACCCATAGCTTGGACCCTAGCAGGTACTATCACACTAGGTCAGAGTGGACCTGGGAGCAATAGCAATTAAGGGGTGACTCTACACTTCCCAAAGCCCGCAAGCTGGAGCCTTACCATCGGATGTAGTTTAAGGGCATATCCACTACCTGTTTGAATAGTCTTTGATCTTGAAGTATTTTTACACCTTACATAACATTGCTTCATACTTTGTCTGGAGGGAATTTTATTAAAAATATTAAGATCACGAATAGATTGCAGAAAGTTAGTTTTTATTTTTTTTCATTCGCCTTCCTTATTTTATCATGTGCTCCACACATAACACGAGCGATTATTCTGATAAATGGAGGGGAATTGTTGTTTTCTGGGTTGTAATCTGTTCATCACGTTGCAATGTAGCATCTAATCTTAAGTTAATTATTAAGTTGCTTGGAGTAATTTTTATAAAAAATCGATGGTCACATTCAATGCTGCCAAGACTAAACTGGTTTGCTTCAATAATTACAAGAAACCTCTGCCATCAATAGCAATGGCCAGTGACTCTTTATCTGATATTACATCTTTCAAACTCCTTGGCCTTACGTTCATAGGAAACATGAGTTGGAACAATTACATTGAAAGCGTTGCCAGGGCCACTGCGAAGAAGGTAGGCTCCCTCAACCTTGCTAGAAAACTAATAACACCCGAAAGTATCCTACCTCTATAAGGCAACCATTCGCCCCGTATGGAGTATTGCTGTCACATTTGGGCTGGTGCATCTGCTACTAGTCTCTCGCTCTTAGATCAGGTTCAAAAGAGAGTCGCAAATCTGATAGGACCTGAACTGGCATCTAAGCTTCAGCCTCTGTCCCATCGACGTAATGTTGCGTCCCTCTTCCTGTTCTATAAGTATTTTAATGGTGGATGCTCTGACGAACTGCAGACACTTGTGCCCCCACGACGTAGACACCCTCGAAAAACCAGACAGGCAGCAAAATCCCACCCCACGCAATAGAGATCCCAAATATAAAAGATCTTTCTACTCCAGTAGTTTCTTCCCCAGAACCGCTAAACTCTGGAATTCCATTCCAGGCCACTGCTTCTCCAACTGTACTGATATACAGAAGATCAAGTGTAACGTGAACTGACATCTTGCTGCCCAAATCCCGACATAGTACCCCAGTAGTTGCTGTCCCTGATAGTAGCCCCCTACACCAAAGTGGCAATGTGCTTGTTTGGGGTGAAAATGTAATAAAAAATTAAAAAAGGTTTATATGGTTATACCCCCGTTTATTTCGACTTATACCGTCCGCCACTATAACTAAGTTGTTCGGAAATTTACACAGATTACTTTTTTATAGTGGTGAAGGCTTTGTGCAGAACCAACCATAGTTTTTGGTACAACTCTTAGTCGGTGCAATGGCTACCACGAGATACAGCAGACAATGGACCTCTGGTTTTTACGTGAGTGTTTTCGCTCTGCTAGATGCATGGCTTAACGACGATTGTGGCTGGACCTATCCCAGTCAATTAAACCCTCCCCCAGATAAAAACCTAGAAATTTCTACGCGCCTGGGCAGTACGTACAGAGTATAGCATTCTCAAATTGTCTCCCATGTGCTACTGACGAGGCTTATCGTTGCTTTACTTCGGTGATTTGATGATCTATTGTAAAAAGATATATCTGCGTATATTTTCAAATTATGCAATGAGGGGAATAGGTAAGTTTTAGTTTTCTTTTTACAGACTCGAATTCTTCGTTTCAAATATAGAATATCAGTTTAAACAAATATTTAAAAATAATGAAACAACTAGAATCAAGCCGATTAAATTGAAGCTTATCCTTTATACCTCACATTCCAGGAGTGATGTTTTTTGACAAATCGGGATGTATTGTTATTTTTCGTGTCGAAATCTACTTAGCGAACACCTACATTTGTTTAGCTTTTAATCTTGAAGTATTGAGCTTTTAACTCCTCGTTGATCAATGTGGGTACATGCCATGCCTTAAGCAGTTTCCAGTAAAACACTTTTTTTCTTAATCTGCTACGCTAATATACAAACAAAATAAAAATTAAAAAGTATGACGAATAAACCGAGGTGTATTTAATTTGCATCAAAGCTGTTGTAGGTAACGAACTTACACTCGCGAACACTATAACATGTACAAGGTATACACACATCTAAGACAATAACAGACTCGTTAGAAAATGACCTTCAGACCTATTGGAATGAGGCCGTAAATAGATGGTATCATTTCGTACTAGAACTTAATTGCTCTCCTTTAACCATTACAAGACGCCTCTCCAATCACCGATATCCAGGACAAATAACCCCCATCTTAGAAATTCTTCCTTCGAACTCCTCGGTTAAACATTCACAGGCAATATGAACTGGAACAAATGCATTGAGGACATTGAGTAGTCTGCTGCAAAGAAGGTGGGGTTCATCTATCGTGCTAGAAAACTACTTACACCCGAGAGTATCGTGTACATTTACAAAGCCAACATGCACCCATGCATGGAGTATTGTTGCCAAATCTGGACTGGGGCATCAACCACTAGTCCTTCTTCTTGGCTAAGGTTCAGAAAAAGCCTTCAATCTAATAGGCTCCACTGTAAACTAAGCTTCAATACCTGTTCCATCGCCGCAATGTTGCATCTCTATGTTTTCAAGTATTTTAATGGAATGCGCTCTGATGAACTTGTTGCACTTGTATCCCTCTCAAGGTAGATATCCCTCGATGCAAGAAAGTTTTCTACTCAAATACTTTCTTGCATCGAACAGCTAGATTTTGGAATTACTTTCCTGCTACATGCTCCCTTGATCGTACTGATATGCAGAAGTTTATATGTAACGTAAAGCAACATCTTGTAAATCTTTTTTAAAAATGATCCCAAATAGCAGCCTCTTACGTCAAAGTGGCGAGGTGCCTTGTAAAGTGTGAAAGTTAGTAAAAGAACAAAAAAACAAAAGACACACAGAAAAAGTGCCGTTCATGTATAAGTAGAGACCACTCAAAGTTTCCGACTAAAATTAAATTTTGATATTTTTAGTATTTTTGTCTGATATACCGAATTTATTTATTTATAACAAAGGAGTCACCACTTATCAAAGCCCGCAGGCCGCTCGAGGATAAGCATTTGCGTGTACAGTAATCAATGGGATACTGTCGTAGTAGTCATTATTAATGTAAATTGTGTAGATTGGATTACTTAAGGGGGCGGTTCATCTAGAATTTGTTTATATTAGACTTGAAAACAACCAAGTTGTAGTCAGCTAAGAAACAAGCACTGTTTTAGATGTCCGTTTTTCTCCTTTTTTTACATGGAGGGCACCACTTATCAAGGTTCAGAAGCTACTCGGGGATAAGGGTTAATGCGTGTACAGTAATCAATGGGATAGTGTTGTAGTATTCGTTAGTACTGGAGATTTGATTACGTGTCATTACTTAAGTGCACGGTTCATAAGGAATTTGTTTATGTTGGACTTGAAGACATCCAAGTTAAAGTCAGGTGGGAAACAGGCAAACGGAAGAGAGTTCCACAGGCGAGCACTTCTAAGAAAGAAGCATTGTTCATAGAATCTATGTTTTGATTTAGGCACAGATAAAGAGTGAGGAAAACTATTGACAGTGGTTTCAGCTAGACGGGTGTTTTTATCCAATGTTTTTCAATGTAGTCGTGTGTCTCATTTCGTTCCCTAGTAATTCGTAAACAGCTGGGCAATTTCTTTAAATTTCACACACGTGTATTTCACTCTATGGGAGTGATTGTAGCTTGTTATTTTTATCGGAAATTCTCTGATACATTTCGAAAATCGATAATCGAAAAACTCCGATTTTAAAAAGAAGGCTCCGATTTTTATACCAACATCGCAAGTGTATTTGAGATGATATATCACCGCAGAAGCAGAAGCGCCAACGTATTTAATCAACCGTAAATTCTTTGACAAACAAGAGGCGCGTTCAAAATCCATGTTACTGTTTAGAGCACGTTTAGAACAATTACTGTAGGTTCTTTGATATGATAGTGGCGCGTTTGAAATGAATGTTTCTGTTTAGAGCGCAATTGAAGCATGATACTTGCCTATTGCCATTATATATAATAATTTCCCAACACCATCAGTGGGTCCTGTACAGTGTAATGTAAACTACAATGTATTGTCGACTAAGCCATTGCAAGGAGGCATGTATAGTTTCCTTTCAAGTATACTGCGGTGGGTTCCCGACCAGAGCAGGCAATCAGTCGATTTGATTAAAAAATAGAGGATTTCACCGATATTAATGACAAAGTATTGGAATTGTGAAAAATTCGTTGGTCATCATTTAAACCCGGGCAACATCGGCTCTCCCTGCTATTCATTATTACATAAATACATTTCTTTCTGACTACTGTCCTCATATGCATTGATGTCTTAATCCTGTTCGCCGCTAATTAGGAAATAAAAGGGAACATTAAATAGTCTATTATAAAGTTTATAGTTTAGATCTTAACAAATAAAAAGAATAGAAAGCGCGGTAAAGACCAGATGAATATATTTTTATATAAAACAATTTTTGATGAGTTGCATTATGTAGATTCTTCGAGCTATTGTTTTCATATTAAGTGTTATATTAACAAATTTTCCGTCGATGTAACCTCTGACCTTCTTTATATGTATATTGTCGAACTAGGTAATCTTTCTGTCGACAGGGAATTTCGAACGTAACGCTTTACTTAATCACAGAAGTAGGCTTCTTTTGTTCCGTCAGTCATAACTTAGTAGAAAACTTAAATAATTCGTAATTGCATTTTAAGTGTTCCCAGCACCGAGGATTTCAGCTGTAATATAGTGTATAAGATCACCGTCAGATCAACAAAGTTAAGCAACGTTTAGTCTGGTCATTACTAAAAAGTGTGATCAATTTGGAAATTTCAGGCGCTGTACGTAAGAGAACGTGAAGCCCTCTCAGCAAGAGTTGAAAAAACCTAAGGTCGTCATCTCCCCTGACAGGAGATACATACGATTGGGGACCACTTGTAAATGCCATACTCGGAGGAAGGTGGTTACACCCGAATAGGATTTGTTCCGTCACACACACACACACACACACACACACACACACACACACACACACATACACACGATCGCGCGTAGTGTACAAGATAATTAGCAAAATTCAGTTCGAAATGAACTTTTTAGCCTTTTAATGTCTACCGGTGACATTACCTGACTTTGGATACGGCGTCCATGATTAAATTCATATTCGATTTTAAATAAACTTATAGAACAAATTAAGCAGTTATTGTATAAAAAATGTTTTTTTAAGGAAAGGATAAAGAAATGCAATAAAGAAAAAGATAAAGGAAAAAACCACAACTATGAAAAAGATGAGAAAACAAAACTAAATATTGAAAGGAACGCAGAATGAAATAAGGAAGAATAAGACGAACAGAGGGAAAGTAGAACAAGGTCTGACGGAGAACACACGTGCACATCTCTAAGCTACATCTAACGGTTATCGATTAATTTTCGATTAGTCCATTAGATCGATGAAAAAGTGTCTATCGCGGAGATGACATTCGTCCTAAATAAACAGACAAAGCTTTTAACAAAAGACGATGATTACTCGGCATTTGCGATGACAGCAACATTTCATTTTTTTTTTTTTTTGGTCTTACGCTAAAGCTAAAAGTGAAAATTAAATAGAAAAATGCATCAAGCGAGGATTTGCTTCAAAATAACATCGTATAAAATAAAATATCCTACGCAAAGAACAAGAAAACTAATAGCCTTAATAAGTAATTAAATATAAAAACATGAACTAACATTTAAAATTTCGTTGTTTCAAATCAAATATTATATATATATATATATATATATATATATATATATATATATATAATCATACATATGAATTTGTTTTGTTATGTTTCTTCTTATGAAAACTTGTTTGATTATTTCACAATTATTCTCTCACCTTTTCTCTCCATACACACACACATACATGTATATATATATATATATATATATATATATATATATGTGTGTGTGTGTGTGTGTGTGTGTGTGTGTATATATATTAACTGGATACGGCATAATCACGTTGACACACCGGTTCCAGCTGGATCACCGAAGTTAAGCAACGTTGAACCTGGTCAGTACTAAATAGGTGCTAATATCGGCATGGTTTCCAGTCGTCATGGTCTTCTCCTTGCCACTGGACTCAAACAGAGCCGATTCAGGAGAGGTGTGATTATGATTGCGCAACCTTTGCCTCACAATTACACGCGCTACTCCCCCTAAGGGGTATCATTTTTCTTTCAAGACTGAGCAGAAGCGTGGATATATATATATATATACAGAGAGAGAGAGAGAGAGAGAGAGAGAGAGGGAGAGAGAGACAGTTATAAAATATATATGGCAATTAAGCTACACAGAATATTCCGCGTTTCATCCATGCTAGGATTTATCAGGCTTATGCTCCGTGTTTCTATATGTGTATGGTTATTATGTCCTGCTGAAACAGATACGCACAAATAATACCTCAAGCGAATAATTTATAAAATGAAACAGAACACAAGTATGATCTGTACCATAAAGTTGCTCAGATATCGTTTTTCGGACAGTTTCGATAAGTGAGTGAGGGGAAATTCGGACAAATATAGAGTAGATATATAAGTTTTTATACTACACTTTAGACTATGTCACGGTCAACGAGTATGCTAGTCTATATTAGATGACAATCAGTAGTTTAATATATAACAGGTATACGTATGCGTAGAGACGCAAAGTATAAACATAACTCAATAAATAAGATGTAAAATGATTTGAAACTATTGTTTCCAGTCACGGTCATGCCCCACCTCCCTAAAAAGAAACTAATAACCACGTGTTTGTTACGTATGTATACACCAAGCCTCTAATTGTCATTGCAATTCAAACATAAACAAACTTGACCGACAAAAAGACTTATACCAATTCATTACCGTTATATTCAGTTTGATTATATGCCCTGCAATTTCCGAATAGAACGTTCCCATTCATTGCAACTTGAATACGTCTCATTTTCTAGTTGGACGAGTGATTCTTATTTATTTATGTACAATTATGTAAACGAAAATCCGTTTTGGCTTGTGGTTTGGTTGGTTGGTTGGTTGTTTTACGGCATATCAACCCTTTTCAGGTTATATGATGCCGAATCCGGTGATTTGGAAGAAAAAAATTTTAATAGAATATATTTGTTTTTTGCAAGTCAGTTTCTATTAAACCCATAGTTGGGACCCTAACAGGTACTACCACTCCGGCTCAGAGTGGACCTGGGAGCAATGGCAATTAAAGGGTGGCTTCACACTCCCCAGAGCCCGCAAGCTGGGGCCTCACCACTGGATATAGTTTAAGGTCATATCCAGGACCAAAATCCTTTTTGGAGAACACACAGAATATGTATTTGCTATGAAAAAGTAATAATAATTTCATAGTAAATATATAAATTCTGCTTTATATATTTAAATATGTTACTATGATTTACTGTCATGGAATAATATATATTGTTTAATTGGAATTCATAATTAAAATAAGTAAAATTATGATCCTATTTTTTTTAGTTGTTGGTTCACGACGTTTCGACCAACTATTCCTCTGGCCTTCATCAGGTTGTAGCCACGACAGGATAGGAACTCCGAATTTCCTAACTGCATTCTCAGCAATTACTGCCAACCATAGTTATTGTCGTCTCACCTAAGTTAGCCTGACGAAGGCCAGAGGAATAGTTGGCCGAAACGTCGTTAAGCAACAACTAAAAAGATGAGGATAATTATCCGCAATAAATACATTAATTAAGAAACTCATCATCAAAGCTCTGATCCCCATCTGGCATCAATTGTGATGGATGGCTCTCGTCTGTGTGGGGCCCCGTGTTTTGACAAGCTTCTGGGTTTGACCTTTACTCCTGATCTGAAATGGAACACGTACATCAAGTCTGTTTCCAAGGTCGCTGGAAAGATGGTGGGATCCTTCTACCGCTCCAGAAGATATCTCACTACTTATGCAATTCTCTATTTATATAAAAGCCAAGTACGTCTAAGGATGGAATATTGTTGCTGTTAAAAACTCCTATCCTGCCTTGACAGAGTACAAAATAGACTTCGTAGCTTAGTGGGGGATGCCCTTTTCTCTACCCTGCAACCTCTCTCCCACAGAAGAACATTGCGAGCCTATCCTTGTTTTATCGTTATTTCCATGGCAAGTGCTCATCTGAACTCCAATCTCTGGTCCCCACTCGCCAATCTTTCACGAAAAACACCGGTCTAGCTGAGTCCACTGTGAAAAATTTTCCCACTCTATATCTATGCCTAAATCAAAACGCGGATTCCATGAAAAAAGCTTCTTTCTAAGAACTGCACGCCTGTGGAACTCTGTTCTGTCTGCCTGCTTCCCACCGGACTACAACTTGGATGTCTTCAAGTCCAACGTAAACAAATTCCTAATGAACCGCCCCCTTAAGTAAACACTTCATCAAATCTCCACACTAATGTAATGTACTTGCAATAACCCTTATCCCTGAGTGGCTTCCGGGCCTTGATAAGTGGTGATCACTGTGTAAATAAAAAAAACCCAATCGTTGAATTTTTTTTTGCTCAAGACACATAAACAAAGACACAGGCAACGCTGGGCACCCAGGCTAGTCTATTACATAAATCTCAACTGTCTGTTTAAATGTATGTACGTATGTATGTATGTACGTATGTATGTATGTATCCATGTATGTATGTATGTATGTATGTATGTATGTATGTATGTATGTCTAAAAGGCTTAGTGAACATAAGATATTAAAACAAATAGAAATTCCCTGAATGCATTATTCTCGCATTAATCACAATTTAAATTAAAATTATCCAATTACGTCATTGGATAATTTACATCTCACCAGCCTATCCATTCACGTGAAAATCACCTTTTTCTTCACCATATTCCTTCTGCTTCAATTTTGTTATCAAGTAAGATCTTTGACTTACTTGCAGTTTCATCAAATACTTTTGTATGCAAAATCTGATCCCGCATTTTGCTAATTTCTACCCTCTGATGAGAAGGAAATCATTTCTTCGAAACTCCGCGGATTAAGGACTATCCACTTATTAAGAGTTTCCTTTTCAAATTAAATATGTTTTTAACTCTTTTTCAAAGTGTTTTTAACATGTTTTATTAACTATTTGCTCTTATTATAAGCGCTATTTCCTATTTGGTCTTATCGAGCTATTATATCTGGTTGAGATTACTTTATAAATATTAATTCTTTAATGTTTATTATATACTTTAATTTTACCATCTTGGATCATTTTGATAAACTTAATGGTAATTTTTTATTTTATATATATATATATACATATATATATATATATATATATATATATATATATATATAATACTAGCATGCTTCCCGGCATTGCCCGGTCGTAAAACACGCTTCATATGATATCTTGATTAATGCCTATTTCGTATTTATTATTATATTATATTAGACCGAATATATGTTAATTATTTAAAAATATTGTTTTAAAAAATTACTCGAGCTATGGAGGCATATTTGCGACACTGCCAAAAATTAAAACATAAACAAATAGCTATTACGTTACGCATGCATAATTGTAATTACGCATGCATATTCCTAATGCCGTCGTTCGACTTCCACCTAGCAAATTCTATTTTTTTTAATTTTTACACTTTTGCACCGATTTTCCTCAGCTAAAACACTAATATAAAGTTTCGCATGGGTTAGAATACCCTATATACTAAGTTTTATGTCTGTAGACCAAGAACTGATAGAGTTTAGTAAGCAATTTTTTTTAACAAATCGTTCATAAATATATATAGAAAGAGGTTTCTTGTTCACTATAATATTTACGCAAATATTACGCAAGAATACATCATGTAGAATATTTGCATGAATATAATTACACGTAGTAGTTAACTAGTCATCCTCTAATAAGAAAGCCGAAAAATATTCGAAAATTAATTAAAATGAATGTGAAAATGATCTAGATCCTTTTGCAGATAAATCAACGCTCCGATCCCAATCTGGCATCAATTGTGATGGATGGCTCTCGTCTGGGTGAGGCCCCGTGTTTTGACAAGCTTCTGGGTTTGACCTTTACTCCTGATCTGAAATGGAACACGTACAGCAAGTCTGTTGCCAAGGTCGCTGGAAAGATGGTGGGATCCTTCTACCGCTCCAGAAGATATCTCACTACTGATGCAATTCTCTATCTATATAAAAGCCAAGTACGTTCAAGGATGGAATACTGCTGCCATATCTGGGCAGGAGCTGCTAAAAACAGTCTATCCTGCCTTGAAAGAGTACAAAATAGACGTCTTGGCTTAGTGGGGGATGCCCTTTTATCCACACAGAAGAGACGTTGCGAGCCTGTCCTTGTTTTATCGTTATTTCCATGGAAGATGCTCGTCTGAACTCCAATCTCTGGTCCCCCCTCGCCAATCTTTCACGAAAAACACCCGTCTTGCTGAATCCACTGTGAAAAATTTCCCCACTCTATATCTATGCCTAAATCAAAACGCGGATTCCATGAACAAAGCTTCTTTCTTAGAACTGCACGCCTGTGGAACTCTGTTCCGTCTGCCTGCTTCCCTCCGGACTACAACTTGGATGTCTTTAAGTCCAATGTTAACAAATTCCTAATGAACCGCCCCCTTAAGTAAACACTTCATCAAATCTCCTCACTAACGTAATGTACTTGCAATAACCCTTATCCCTGAGTGGCTTCCGGGCCTTGATAAGTGGTGATCACTGTGTAAAATGCAAATGCAAGTCCACGACCCTTGTATAACAAAGTTGCGTTTTCTTTATAAATAAAAAGGGTTTGTAATATGAATATAAATACACACAGAAACACGAAAAATCAAATTTACAGACGTATAGAAAGATGTGTGTGACCTTTTTGTCGGCGTGCAGAAAAATCTCTAGCAAATTAATCTGTCAATTGTTGGTCGGCACACTAGAAATGTGATACGTAGAGGATCGATTAAGTTTCATATATGTAGACAAAAAAACTGACAGAGTGTTTGATAGGCAATTTTTTAAAACAAATATATACACGCATACATAAATATATATATACATATATATATATACATATATATATATATATATATATGTATATATATATATACTCGGGTTTTTTTATTCAAAAGTAATGGACTAATGAATTCAACGAGGTTGTTAGATAGTGCTCAATAAAAAGAGCTGATAATAATTGTTTATTGTTATATAAACATGCTCACATCCCGCTGCTACAAATAGCCACTTGTTTCAATCAAACAACAGATATCATCAGGCAGCGACTTGACTATTCAAAAGTTCAATGAATAATCATATATAACAAAGTTGTATTTTCTTTTTAAATAAATAGAAAAAAGAGTTTTTAATATGAATATCAATACACACCAACACACAAAAGAAAACATTTACAGAAGTATATAAAAACGCGTGTGGGTGGGTGGGTGGTAGTATGTGATCTTTCTGTCTGGGTAAGGAACAATCTTTTGCAAATTAATCTGTTAATTTTTGGTCGACGCACTAAAAATTTGGAAGATTCGGTTGTGAAGAACAATTTCGATTCATTTTTTACTTGGTAAAAATATCAGTTAAGCGGTAAAAATTTTAAAGAATAAAAACTTGGCAGGCGTATGTCGACTAAATGTGTATTTAAAATAATATTTTTGTATGCATACGAATTAGCTGAGATAGTACAGAAGATAATTCAGCAGAGCTTTATGCTATTCTACCGGATGGTAACAAATGTCTATTTTATACATTTGAAATGAATATTGGGTTTAGTGTAAAAATACATATTTTGCTCAATAATTATAATTTAACCGGGCTCTGCGTAAAATTAAAATGGTATATTCATGCATATTTAATCACGGGCAACGCTGGGAAGTGAGTTAGTTATTTATGTCTTAATTTTATTTATTTGGAGCACTTTCTTTTTTTTTTTTTTTTGCTTATCTATTTTTAGTTATCTAATTCTTCTTTTCTTTCGATATCTTAACGCTTATATAAGACGCAGCCGTTATGCAGATAGGTTTATAAAATAAACTGAAATTCAAGTAACATTTAAAGCAGAGTGTGGATCAGAACGATATGAATTTTTTATTTTTTTTTTATTACATTTTCACCCCAAACAAGGCAAATTGCCACTTTGGTGTTGGGGCTACTATCAGGGGCAAGAACTACTGGGGTACTATGTAGGGATTTGGGCAGCAAGATGTCGGTTCACGTTACACATGAACTTCTGCACGTCAGTACTGTTGAGGAAGCAGGGACCTGGAATGGAATTCCAGAGTCTAGCGGTTGTGGGGAAGAATGGGAAATCTTTTCTCTTCCCTTCAACCTCATTCGCAAAGAAGAAACCTTCCGAGCCTGTCTCTGCTTTATCGTTATTTTCATGGAAAGTGCTCGTCTGGGCTCTAATCTATAGTTTCCCCTAAACAAACTGAGCTTCAATCTATGGTCTCCCCTCGCCAAACTTTCACGAAAAACACTCGTCTAGCCAAAACCACTATCAATAATTTCCCACACTCTTTATCTGTGCCTAAACCTAAATACAGATCCCACGAACAAAGCTTCTTTCTTAGAACTGCACGCATGTGGAACTCTTCCGATTGCCTGCTATCCAGCGGACTACAATAGGATTGTCTTCAAATCCAACATAAACAAGTTATTGATGAACCGTCCCCCTAAATAATCCTATTTACAAAATTCCGACTACTTATGTTTGCTACACCATAATCACATTGACTAATTTATACCCATAAACCCTTAACCTCAAGTGGCCTCCGGACCTTCATAAGTAGTGATTACTGTGTAGCCCAAAATAAACTGACAATCTCAAAAAATAGAGGCGAAATAAATCTAAAGAAAACCCGTTATAAAAATGGAAAAATTGGCATATATATATATATATATATATATATATATATATATATATATATATATATATATGAACAAATGATTAATAAAACATGTTAAAAGACATCTTGAAAAAGAGTTGAAACATATTTAATTTTAAAAAAGGAAGCATAAGATAAGTAGATAGTCCTTAATCCGCGGAGTTTCGAAGAAATACTCTCCTTCTCATAAGAGGGCAGGAATTAGCAAAATGCGGCATCGGATTTTGCATATAAAAGTATTTAATGAAACTACAAGTAAGTCACAGATCTTACTTGGTTAAAAAGAAGGGTGAGGTTAGGGGAATAGGAGGTAAAAGAAAAATGATAAAAAGATTTCACATGAATGGATAGTCCGGTGAAGGGTAAAAAAAATCCAAGAATGGTAAAATCCAAAACGGTCGAATTAAAAATTTCCAATCCAATGGGTAAATTCCAAATGGTCCAAAATGATCCAAAAGGCAAAGTTCCTTGGAAAAAATCGCAAATGGAATGAATTCCAAATCATTAAAAGAAAAAGCACTGGAGAGAATATTTAAAACACGTCTGTCAATTATATATATATATATATATATATATATATATATATATATATAGAGAGAGAGAGAGAGAGAGAGAGAGAGAGAGAGAGAGAGAGAGTGAGAGAGAGACCCGTTATAAAAATGGAACAATTGGCATATATATATATATATATATATATATATATATATGCCAACCTTTCAATTTTTATAACGGGTTTTTTTCCAATTATATATATATATATATATATATATATATATATATATATATATATATATATATATATATATACAAACGTAGATAAATTTGCAATTATCAAAAATTGTAAAAAAAAAAATTGAATCGAAAAAATAATCCAATAATCAACAAATTACTGATGCCAAACCAACGTACAATAATATTGTCAATCAACCTGCATAGCTATCAACTCGTAAAACTGAGTTTAATTCGTGTTGTACTCATATTTTATTTCTTGCTAAACTGAATATTTAAAAAAAAATCTAATACGTTCTGTATAGACGAACGAGTTAACTAAAATATCAGTAGATATTTCTGAGTCGTCCATGGAAATATTCAAACCAGGGTAGGAAATAGTATATTTAGAATTCTGTGACAAGTATAAACGGAGCATAAATCGATATAATAGTTGATGAAACAATGGTCCGACATTTAATGGCTTTTATATTCAAGGCAAGTAGAAATTTGATCTTGTGTTTGTTAAGCCATTCCAAAAATTTACTGACATTTCTTGCAGATGCATTTGTGTTCATAGCGTAAAATGAAATAAAGTATTCCTATCTCAAATTACAGCTATTATTTATATCAATATAATGACGAATAAAAAAAGAAGCAAACTACACAAATTTTGAGACAAATGAATTAGTCTAATTCGAGGAAATTCGAGTTACAATGAAAACTAATTCGTTATGGTTGACAGGACATTTTGATGCATCATTTTACATGTAAAGACAACCTGCGCAGTTGACGGAGATGTTGAATATCTACAGTTCCGGGTGAGCATAGTTTGGAGAAAACGGTTTCAATCCTACCGGATCATATATATATATATATATATATATATATATATATATATATATATATGTATATATATATATATATATATATATATATATATATATATATATATATATATATATTGGAGTGCAGTACATTGTGTATGGTTATGGGTTTCCTGGTCTTCTAATTGATATATCTCAGTTCTTCTTCGGTCAATCCTATGAACAGTCCAGAGTATCTTACTTGTAATGCTCCGCATTATTATTATTATTATTATTATTATTATTATTATTATTATTATCATTATCATTATCATTATTATTATTATTATTGTTGTTATTGTTTTTATTGTTATTGTTATTGTTATTGTTATTATTATTATTATTATTATTATTATTATTATTATTATTATTATTATTGGCTCACATGGAGCTTTCACACAAGTCAACAAACGATCGGTTTGGAGACCTCTGGTGTTCTCTGGAAGCTGAGTGCCAACAAGTCTCCCCAGACGTCCAGCTCCCGCCATCTCCTTCGATAGCATTTGCAAACAAATTTGCGTCATCGCAACAGCCCCATACTATTGATTTCTCGCTGGTAGTGGGCATTAGTTTATCCTATATTTGAGTAACACCAAGCCACCCCACAATCTCAGTTCTCTTTGCGCTTGTCCAGCGGAGATCTGGCCAGCGCTCTCTCTTCGGTCTTTTCATCCTCCTTGACCATTCTCCGCTCTTTGGTATCACTTTTCAATTGGGGGGGGGGCGGTGATAAAACAATAAGGGGATGCCTGATGGGGGTGTAGAACTTGTGGATATGCAGCTTCGGCGTTCTTCATTCCCTGTAACGCTTCTTTGTTATATTGTCTTGTGTTATTCCCCACATTCTGGGGTTTCCCTTAATATTTCAGCCGTTTTCATTATCGTTAGGCGTTGTATTTTTGCAGTTATTCCTCTGATTCCATTTCTGCCATTCTTTTTTCGAAGTTTTTCGGAATTGTTCCTAGTGCTCCTACTATTATCGGTACTATTTTTATTTTCTTCGTCATTCAAATCCTTTTTAACTCTCTGACTAGCTCTCTGTATTTGCTTCGATTCTCCTTTTCTTTCATACTCACCCTGTGGTCAGCTGGGACAGCGATTTGACAGGGTTTTTCTTTCTTGTTAATTATTACGATATCTGGTCTTCTTGCTTGGATGGGTTTGTTCGTCTGTATGTCCATGTCCCATAGAATTTTGTGGTTCTCGTTTTCGAGTGATGTTGCGGGTTTATGCTTCTATCATTTGTATGTACGCTCAAAATGCAGTCGTTTGCATAATTCCCAGTGCACCACCCTCAGCATTTGGTCATGCCTGTTTTTGTATTCCTTTTGGGTAAGTTTGCTGCATCCACTTACTATATGGTTTATCGTTTCGTCTCTCTGTCCACATAGTCTGCATTTGCTGTTTTCTTGTGTTTTATCGATTCTTGCTTTGATATGGTTGGTTCTTATCGAGTTATCTTGTGCTGCAGTTATTAGAGATTCAGTTTCTCGATTTACATGTCCTTTTCTCATCCATGTCCAGGTGTTTTCGTTATCCTCATATTTTGTCATTCTTATGAATCTTCCGTTGAGTTGTTTCTCTTCCCATTTCTCTTTTCTCCTTTTGTCGTTTGTCTCTCTGTTATCTTTTTTGTTTTGTTTTTTCAGTGTCTCTCGCTGCCATAATTATCCTTTCAGAGTTTTGCATTATGTATTTTTCTAAACTTTTTTCGTGTCCTTCACACAGTCTTCTATACAGATCAGTCCTCTTCTGCCGTCTTTTCTTTTCAGGTAGAGTCTGTCAGTATCGTCCTTTGGGTGTCGTGCATAATGCATGGTCATGAGTTTCCTGGTTTTCTGGTTGAGTTGTCTCAGTTCTTCTTTTTTCCACCCTATAAACAGTCCAGAGTGTTTTACTAGTTATACTGCCCATGTATTTATACCTTTTATTAGGTTTCTGCTATATAATTTAGTTTCCAGGAGTTTTCTTGTTTTCCTGAGGTATTCCTTTCCAATTTTCTCTTTCATTTCTGTTGCTCTGATGGTGTCCGCTTCCAGAATTCCCAAGTATTTATGGTTGTCTTGTTCCCTTAGTGCCCTCATCTCAAGTATTTATACGGCTTGTTCCCCTAGTGCCCTTAGTTCTGTTTGGTTGGGTAGTTCCATGCCTTCTGTCGTTTCCAGTTTTCCCTTTCTTATAACAAGTTGTGCGCACTTTTCCATTTCAAATTTCATTTGGATATCCTGGCTGAAGATCCAGGTAATGTTGATTAGTGTCTCTAGCTCCTGTTCGGTCCTTGCAAAAAGTTTCAGATCGTCCATGTACATCAGGTGGTTCATATTTTCTTCGTATTAGAGAACTTGTATCCGGCTTGGCACTTTCTCAGAATACTGTTCAAGGGCATCATGTCTATGATGAACATTATTGTTGATAGTGAGTCTCCTTGAAAGATGCCTCTTTGTATGCTAATTTCTGTTATGTGTTGTCCATCGGCTGTCAATTCCACATATCCATGTTTTCATTGCATTTTCTATTACGTTGGTGATCCCACTTGGTATTTTATACATTTTTAGGCATTCTATTATCCATGCTTGGGGGATCCTGTCGTACGCTTTTTTTGTAGTTGATCCATGCCATGGCTAAATTCTTTCTCCTCCTTTTAACATCCTTTAGGATCTTTTGATCTATATATAACAGGTCATGTGTTCTTCTTTTTCCTTTTTGGCATCCTTTCTGCTCATCGGGGATGAGTCCACGGTTATTCAGGGGGTAGGAGATTTGTTCCCTCACTTTCGCTGTCAATATCTTCCACATAGTTGGTAAGCACGCAATTGGCCTATAGTTGCTAGGGACGGTTCCTTTCTCCGTGTCCTTATCTAGCAGTGTGGTTCTACCTGTTGTCAGCCAGTCTAGTACGCTTGCTTGCTGTATATATCTTCTCAGGTTTTGGGCTAGCCTTTCGTGTAAGGTTGTGAATTTTTGGAACCAGTATGCATGTATCCCGTCGTGCCCTAGTGCTCTCCAGTTTGCCATTTTTGCTATGGTTTTCTTTAGCGTTTCCTTGTTGAGTTCATTCACTGTTCCTTTTTCTATTTGTTGTAACTCTTCTTTCATGTCTTTACGTCATTCGGCATTTCTATTGTGATCTCGTCGCTCTTCCCATATTTTACTCCAGTAGAGTTTTGTTTCTGTCGGATTTGGTTGTTCTGTTTTTGCTTTTCCTCCATTCACATTTTGGTAGAATTGGCTTTCATTAGTTTCAAATATTCTGTTTTGTTTGCATTGTTCAGATTTATATCTATATCGACTCAATAACGCTTTTTTTTGCTTTTATTTTTTGGTCCAGTTCTTCATGTTTCTTGTTTAGCCTCTCCCTTTTAGTTACATTTCCAATATTCCGTTTTCTCCACATTGCTTTCTTCCTGTTGATCATTTTGGTTTCTTTTTTGTGTTTGTGTATTTGGGTTTCTAGTCTTATTTGCCATCAAGGTTTTGTCGGTTCGCTTGTCCCCGGTTGTTTTTCTCATTTGAGATTCATACTTACCATTTTAACGCCTGCGTAAATTAGGTTGTTTAAGTCTGTGATTCTATTTGTTGGGATATGTGGGAGGAGCTTGTTAACCTTCTCTTTTTTCTGGTTTTAGTTTCTTCTGCTCTTGGTTCCTTAACGATGGGAACTTTGTTTTTTCCTCGTTTATCAGCTGTATAATTTTATTTACTTCATTTGCTTCATCCTCTGTTAGTTCTGTTTCATTGTTCTCGGTTTCCACGTTTGTGGACTTCGATCTTTGTTGGTCCTTGTCCTTTGGTGTTTTTACTTGTGGAGTTTCAACTTGTGGTGTTCCTCTACGTGCGGTTCCATTGGGAGATGCTTCTCGTTCAGTTTCATAATTTATTTTTCGCTGTATTTCTGTTAGTTCTAGTTAAGAGAGCCAACCTTTCTTGAGTATGTTTTGCTTGCTCAGCAAGTCTTTGTTCTGTCGTATGGAAGTCATTGGATAGGTCCCATAGTTCTTTCATTCGTTTCCGATAACCTCCATATCTATATTTCGGAGGATTTCTATAGTAGCATTCTATTACGAGTCTATTCTCTTTTGTTGTCCATTTCTTTCTCCGTTTATTTTTCCTTTTGATGGTTATCATGGCTGTGCTGTCTTTGGTCGGTATCATTTTGCTCCCTGAAATTAGAGGTTATACTTCCCTGTTCAGCGTCCATGTTATTAGAGTTTCTGAAATTAGAAATTTGACCAACATTCGCAGGATGACGCCCGGGTCCCCCATGCTGGCTACCGAAGGAGCACCTGCCGATCATGACACCCAGATCTTTCTTCTGGGTCCCACGATTCGGATTATTTGTAATTGACATTTTTCATATTTTAGTGTTTGTGGCATCACCGGGCCCAGAGTTGTTTTATCTGTGGTTCTGCTGCAGGGATAGTAACACTCCTTGTATAAAGGAGGTATCGTGCTCTATCACACATACGTATTGGACATGAAAAAAAATTGAAAAAAAAATTAAGAAAGTGGATCAAAGGACTTATTAATATTTACTTAGTATTAGTCCATGGTTTTAATTCGAAATTAGACATATTTGAAGATAGATTCCCCTCCCATATTTACAAGTGCATTTGTATTGTGGGTTCATCGTAATACCGTCTGATATAGTTACCTTTTTTTTTCCTTTCCCCTTGAGAGGAGTGATATTTTAGATACATTTGCATTTAACAATTGACTGGAATTAATATTTTATTTGGCTGAGATTGAGTCAAAATAAAGAATTTTAACAAAACGAGAATTTAGCACCAAAAAAAAAAAATACCGGTGGCAGAATAATCACTTGTGGGGATATTTTCCCCAAACATGTCGACGCAAAAGACGAGAAACCTTACAGAAGCGGCATTGGGTTTGGCTTCCTTGTCAGTGAGAAAATAAAACAAAATTATTATTATTATTATTATTATTATTATTATTATTATTATTATTATTATTACCTTGATGATGTTTTCTCTGGCAGCAATGTCTGTTATTTTTTATTTTTACATGTACGAGAAAAAAAGGAACATTTGTCTAATGGTATATACGTTCAGAGATTACAGTTAGGATGTCTGCTGTTTATTTTTTATATGTTTAATTTTTTTATATCACAGAATGTATAAAACTCTGGCATCCGAAATGCCGACTATGTGAACGATTGAACCAGTTCTCTTGTTTTTAATTGGAAAATATATATCAGGTATAGAGTGTTCAAATGCATTATCAGTTTGTATGCGTTTTTCTCAAAGATGTTTTCCTGTACCACTTCTGATTTTTGTACGGACCACTTCTTATTGTGGTCCAAATTATAGAGATGTCAATTATCCCAGTGTATTACCTGAGTGACTTTTTTGTGTCTCCATGTTTAATATTGCTATTGGTTACTATTGGCACATATGACACTTTCACACAAGTCATCAAAGATCTAATTGGGCACCTATGGTGTTCTCTGGAAGCTGAGTGACAACAAGTCTCCCAGACATCCAACTATCTCCACCTCCTTCAATAGCATTTGCAAATAAATTTGCGTCATTGCAACAGCCACTTACCATTGATTCCTCCCTGGCAGTGCCCATTTGTCTATACAGGAATTTGAGTGGCACTAAGCCTCCTCAAGATCCCAGTTCTCTTCGGGTTTGTCCAGCAGAGGTCTGGTCAGCGCTCTCTCCTCGGTCTGTCCATCCTCCTATTTATTTATTTTATCCCTATATTCATGTACGTGTAAGTGCATGTATGCATATACGCCGTATTATTTAGTTGATCGTCTAGTGTGCATATTTTAACGTTTATGTAACAGTTCTAACAGGAAAGGATTGACATCGACGTATCAAAACAGTTGTACACAAACAGGTCTTTGTAAAAGATGTAATTAACACAACACATACCTGAATTATTTACGAACATTTATTTTCATGATCTGACCGGCATTTTCAGAGATTACAATATCTTTAACATCTTGGCCGTCCTAAATGACGCCGCTTCCCGCGTCATTTTTTGTTGTCCGTTCTTTTTCATGTCCAGCTAACGACGGTCTAGTATCTCCACAAAACTACATACATCAACTGTTTCTTTACGTCACACCATTACATGGGTAAGACAAACAAAATATCCCCAATCTAGTTATTTGTTTTTGCAAACCCAAAAATAATGTTTGCATCTATTTTCTATTTTCACATTCATTTTGTGATATTATTATATTATATGTCAATCATTTTTTTCCAATTTAATTGTTTATTTTTCTAATCATAATAATTGATCCAACGACCTGCCGTCGCTCGATGCAATTAATATTAATAATAATAATAATGATGATGATGATGATAATAATAATAATAATAATAATAATAATAATAATAATAATAATAATAATAATAATAATAATGTTTGACTCCTGGTCCTGCTTGCTACAGTTAACACAGATACTACGCTATGATCACATGAGAAAAGGTCAAACATTACATCGGCTCTTTGGTGTCACTTTCCAGGATGGGTCTGCTTTTAGGGACGGTTATGGGGCAATGGGGGGGGATGCGTGATAGGGGTATAAAATTTGTAGATATGTAGCTTCAGTGTTCTTCAATCCCTGTATCGCTTCTTCTTCATTATTATTATTATTATTATTATTATTATTATTATTATTATTATTATTATTATTATTATTATTATTATTATTATTATAATTATTATTATTATTATTATTATTAATATTATTATTATTATTATTATTTGTTATTTTTATTATTATTACTTTTTTTAATTATTATTAATATGATAATAATAATTATTATTATTATTATAATTTTTACTATTATTATTATTATGATCATTATTATTATCATCATCGTTGTTATTATTATTAATAATTTTATTATTATTATTATTATTATTATTATTTTCATTATGATTATTAATATTATTATTATCAATATTATTATTATCATTATTATTAATATTATCATTATTATTATCATTATTATTACTTTTATTATTATTATTATTATTATTATCATTATTATTATTATTATTGTTATTATTATTATTACTTTTATTATTATTATTATTACTTTTATTATTATTATTATTATTGTTATTATTATTATTATTATTATTATTATTATTATTATTATTATTATTATTATTGTCGGCAACATCGTCTGCTGTTTTTTTCTTTTAACATGTACACACATATTTATCGTTTCTACTTTAATTTTGTATATCACGACGTGTATTCCGATATCTTTGAAGAAGTGATTTAAATAATTTGGACGAGGAAAACCAAGCAGATTCATTACTGTACGTGATAATTAATACGGAAACACAAACACGTTTGCATATGGAAACTCAGAATAATTCCAAGCACGTTTCTAATATCGACAAAATTTAAATTAGACAGCGACTTTATCGTATGATATTCTATTTTGAAAGATGGTTTGCAGAGAAGATGTCCTCTACGAGATGGATAAACAAGCAATTATCGATGTCGGATATGGGAGCCTGATTTGAATTCAGATATTTTAGAAAGTGTTTGCGGCGGTTTTTCATGATGCAACGGAATCGTAGAGGAATATTTTCCGTCAGGGTTGGGTAGGGATCCATAAGACTATTGAACTTCGTAAGACGTTGTTAGTGAACGATTGGAAAATTATAAAAAGGGTGCCAATATATAAAATATGAGGTAAAAATTTAAAATAGAGAGAGAGAGAGACACACACACACACATATATACATATATGTATAAAAATTTAAAGCAATATGTATAAATGTGGGCAGTTATATAAATAATGAAAAACAAAATATCAATTTATAAAAAAAATGAGACCGATATATAAACAAAAGGTTTATATCAGGTTGTAAAGCAAGGTGATTTGCGGTTCATCTATTTGTATACAGTACTTGTCTGACATAAAGTTTTCGTGCATGTATTAAAAAAATAATGGAGGAAGACGGTTACAGACCCCAACAATCAGCATAACCTAGGTGCAACTTTGGCTTTGGTAAATGTCGTAGAATTTGTCGGCGTCTTACCACTGAGCTGAGCGTCGCTGGTCATTGTAAAGACCCCACGTTATCGCCAGTCTCAACTCGCTGGAGAAACGAGTCGTTCTTGTTGCTTAAAAGAACGAAAGATGACACTTAATTACGTTGTCGTTCAATTCATGAGGCATCTTTTTATAAAGTTTTCTTTTGTCCTTCCAGTCAGTCGCAAGTGGTTGGAAATCGTCGTATACGTTGTGTCATATTCAGAAGCAAGTTATGGACGGTTGTGCGTGGATTCGCTTCAACTTAAGCTACTAATTGATCGTTATAAACATCTGATGGCCAACAATTACGCTAATCAGACTCAAGTGTCTCCTCGCCGCCACGAAATTTTTAAACCCATCATTGTGCTGTGTGTTCAGTAGTGGGACCTGGACCAAACGTTGAGAAGCTTTCCATCCTAGTTTGAATGGAAGTAAGAACATTGTGCGAATTTCCTTTTTCTCCCTCTGGTATTCAACGTTTAGAAAAGAAGGTGTAATTTTTTTAAAACGATTGTAATTTATACAATTAAGGAGCGCGAAGAAAGCTCTTTAAAAGTATATATATATATATATATATATATATATATATATATATATATATAGTAAAGTTATTATTAAGAAAACCAATTTGAAATTTCATCATTGGAAATCAAAATCCAAAATTCCGTAAGAACATTCCATTTCCACTAAATACAATCATTCTACATATGTTCGCAATGGCCCGTGGCCTAACAGATAAAATACTTGATATAATTCATTTTTAAATTGCACTCTCTAGAAGGGAAACCGTTTAATCTTCATTGCGGGTTGCATTTTAATTTGCGAATTAATTAAGACTTTTACCCGTTCAGAATTGTCGAAATGAGCATGCTAGATAAAATAACGGGTTTTGTTCAAAATACATTGATGAACTCAATAGTTCGATAAAACGCACCTGAAAAGGTTGTAGGTTTCATCGACCTAAACGTTGTGAAAATAAACTGCAGATATTATCAGAACTCCGCAGCATTCAACCACCAGAAGCCATCCTTGACAAATAGGCTCAGCCTATTACGGTTAAAGAGAGGTTCAGTAGCCGATGATTTAATCTGACTGGCCAGAACACTTCTAACGCATTTATCTTGTTATTGTGTGCCAATTTTCTGGCGAGATAAAATATTTTTTTAAAAAATTGAAGTAAATAAATAAAGTATTTATTTAAATAACTATATAATTTTATTTGGTTAATAAAATTCCCAAAGAAACGGTGATTTTTAAACAGTATACATCATATATATTTTCACACAATCACACGAGCGGCGCATACGCTGTATCGGACATTAAACTCTTGAAACCTAGAAAGCTGGGTATATTCGAATTATTAACGCTAGCATGAAAGAATGAAAAAAATACTTCATGAAGAAGAATCATTTACGAATCGAATTCGGACGTATTTACTTTTAATGAATAATTGTTTATTACAAAAATATTGCCCTTGTCTGGTCTGAAAAAGAAATATCATATATTGGTATTTATTGGTACTAATTGCAATTTTCAATTAGGTTTGAAAAAGGCTATTTCGTGTAAGATATAATATTCCCCATCATGCATGTGACAAACTTAGCAATGTTCCAAGGAAAGTGACCGACCATCGCCTGATCACGAACATAAAGATAAAAGAGACGTGTTCTCCCGTCCAATCTCTCGTCATGAAATGTTTCACTAATTACCAACATGTGTACACTAACAAACCAATTACGGAGACTTTGTGACATTAATCTGCTAATCAATGTTGTACGGAGCTTTCATCTGTATTAATCCGATAAACATAATCTCTCCATTCTGCTCGGCATGGGTTGTAAATGGACTCGTTGGACAAAGAGGGGTCTTAATAGATATGGATGGTGACAGATGGAGACGAGTGGTCGAAACAGTCGACAAAGCTTTTGTCTTGGAACAAACCCATGTATATGTCAATACTGAGGATTATTATCAAGGCAGGCTAGTTCAATATAGTTACAAATTGTAATTCGATTTTTCATCGTTTCTAGTATTTAATTGCATTTGTTGAGTTATGTTCAAAGAGACGTATGCGAATAGAAATCTTGTGTTACGTCAATTACGGATACTAGCAAAATATCCTTCCAGTTCCATATATAAGGTTCCTTTAATCGTTATATAGTTTGCCTAGTAGAAGAGACATTATTTGTTATTTGTCTATCAATCAGCTTTCTTATTATCGGTGTATCTATTTATTTAGCTGTTTAGCTGTTCATCTATCTATCTATCGATCTATATTGTTTCTATATATCTTACTGGCGAAGTAAACAAGAGATGTGAACTATGTATTGATAAAGTCATCAAAACATGTCAGACATGCCAAACTGTGATCCGATCAAATTTGCACCGGGAGGTGTGAATAGCTAACTGGAAGTTGGTGTGTCGTCTGTCACCTGTTACGGTTTTCTGGAGCAAAGTACTGAGTTGGATTCCAAACGTCAAACAGAGCTAATGGGTAACCGGATCGCCTCCAATCTTGAGAGGGAGGTAACGGCTCTCAAAATAGGGCCTAGAGATACTCAGAGGCTAGTTACCCACTTTTCTTTCCCCTAAGTAACGATGTCTTGGAAGTGAAATAATTTTTTTATATAAAAGCAATCATCGGCTTCGATATTTTAAAACCTCTTTGCTCAACATGTTCCAGCTCCGTTCAAGGAAAGGTGACAGCCCTGTTTGACAAGGTAAGCCAAAAGACAGATAGCTAACAACGCAGTTTAAACGGTATGTCGTAAATACATGTTAAACACACACGCACGCATTAACGATGAATAAAAGAATGAACCCAGCGAAGGAAGGAACCATGGAGTAGTGAAACTTTTACTATAAATCAAGGGCTTCGAAAACGAATATTTGGAGCAATTAACACGCACGCGCGTAATGAAACATAAATAATCCGATGGACAAAAATATGAAAATTAAATATAAACAATTTACAGGAAAGAAAGAAATATATAAAAAAAGAAACAAAAGAAAGGTCACATTTCAAAGGATATTAAATGAGTTTTTCAATCAAAACTTTCATTTCTCCAACGTCTCTCTCTTACCCTAGAACCTGTATCTAATTGAGCAGACGATTTCTTGTTTTACGTGAACATTGACTGTTAATATACTTTTCTCTCGGTAGGGTTTGAATCATTAAATCATTTCATTTAGGCATATTTAATTTTCTTTTCTTGAATTGAATTTTATTTCATTTTTTATATAAATAAAAGTTTGTGAATTTTTTGACGATATTTGTCCTCGTTTTTTCTTATGTGATTTCGTTGTCCAGTACATTTTATTTTATTGGCCGTGAAATAAATTGTTTTATATATATGTAGATAAGAAAACATATGGGTCATTTAGTGTTACCCAGACATTCAGTTATTCCATGTAATACAAAGTTAAAAATATACACAAAAACGCATATATATATATATATATATATATATATATATAACAATATACTTAACAAGATAATTGGATTATCTCCCTTCATTTTATCCTACTTAACGATATGAAAACATTTTTCAAGTAGTATAACAATGAATCTTAAAAAATCAAATAACAATGAATAGATTAGAATACTTCACCCGTAATATTATACAATGATTTATATATATATATATATATATATATATATATATATATATATATATATATATATATATATCACAGAAGAGATGTTGCGTGTTTTTTTTTCTGCTTTATCGTTATTTTCATGGAAAGTGTTCTCCTGAGCTTCAATCTATGGTCCCCCCTCGCCAAACTTTCACAAGAAACACTAGACTAGCTGAAAACATTATCAATAATTTCCCCACCCTTTATCTGTGCCTAAAGCTAAACATAAATTCCATGATCAAAGCTTCTTTCTTAGAACTGCACGCCTGTGGAATTGTCTTCTGTTTTCCTGCTTTCCAGCTGTCTATAATATGGCTGTCTTCAAGTCCAACGTGAACAAGTTTCTGATCAGCCGTTCCACTTAAGTTAACGAATTTACCGAGCTTCCATTACTATCCATTACTATATTGTCCTTTTGACTACTGTACACTCTTTAATCCTTATCCTTGAGTGGCCTATCGGTCTTGATTAGTGGTGACGCATATGTAAAAAACATATATACATATATATATATATATATATATATATATATCTTTAATACACCCATTTTATTTACTCTCGTATTCTATTAAACTTTGAAACTAAAAGGGTCTTAAATCCGAGCACAAATATAACAATAACCTATAAACATTACCTGCCACTAATACAAAACTAAAACTAACCGTAACATTTTTGCAAGGCTGTTACAGCGATAATAGCGAAACAAAAATTTTAAAAATAAAGTATTGGGTAACAAAGCAATAATAGGATCTAATTTAGGAACCCAACGAATGGGATATATATTAAAACATCTTTTTAAATGGCTTACGGCTCTCTGTAGCAATTTGTCATGACTCTGCTCTTAAATAAGGATGCGAAAATTAGGTGATATTAATATTTAAATGACGTTTTCCGTCACCACAACAAAGGTAGATGTTTCTCGCATGCCTTTCTAGTTAGAGATTTCCCCTTCCTTCCCTCTCTTCAAAAAATGCTCCATTGCCAAAAGTGTTCCTATTCATAAAGTCTGAAGAAATGCTGGTTTTGAAAATTTTCAAACGACATTATGCTTGAAATTGTCGAACTGGACATGGAAACAATTGTAACGTAAGTTGAAATACAATTTTTGTTGACACCAACACCTTGTTTTGAAGTCTTGTTTTTGCTTACACAGTATAGTAATGCTCAATTATAAAATTTGATAAATTTTTAGCTTACTATTTAAGTCAACCATTTTTGGCTTAAAACTCATTGGTATATGACAATTTACTGAATTTCACGAACTCAGTATGATTACATATAAGTCTATATATATATATATATACATATATATATATATATAGTAGCCTGGGTGCCTGTGATCGCGTGAGCGAATTTTGTCGTTTTTTTATATTTAAACTTATTCAAGAAAGACCATTTTTTGCGCATGCGTGTTTGGTTTAATTGTCATGAAGAAACGAGTTTTGCTACCCCCTCCTTGTAGAAAAGTGCGCAGTTGAGAGTGAAGGCATTAATGCTTTTAGCAAAATTTTCAATATTTGTCATCCGAATGATCGAGTTCCCAAATGATACCGATCCTGTGAAAATCCGTCGCCTCTGTCGCAAGTTTTAAACATACATACATACATACATACATACATACATACATTTAAGCAGATGTTGCCCTTTATATTAAAGAAGATTGCTTTATATCACTAAGAATAAATATGAATAAATATGAAATGAAATTTGTAAAATATTCTTTGAAAATAATGAGATATGTTTTTTCAACAGTTATATGATTTGGTTCGTGCCATGATTTGATTGGTTGATTTAAGTTATGTAACAGGTATATATTTAAACGAGAATTTAAAGGTTTGGGCGAGTTTTTTCTCAAGAGGAAATTTTGGCTTTAGGACCTCAATATCTTAATTTTCATTTATTTCAATACAGTTTTATTCCAATTCGAGCTTAATAAATCGAAATATATTAATTTATTTTCATGTGGAAGGTTTTCAGCTCACTTAATGCCGAATCAGATGATTTTATTAAAAACGTATATGCTTCAATTCTTTATGTCTTAGTTCCTGGTATTTGTTTTGGCGATTTTCTTTGATAGATAAAATGTTCGATTAATTTAAATACGAAATCGGCCATTGTTTTTCATTGTTTATATCGTTAATTATTTATTGGTGGTTTTGGTTTGGATGTATTGTTTTAATGACAAATCCAGCCATTTTGCTAAATGTTTCTTTTGGTGTGTTTTTTATAAAGGAGTCACAACTTATCAAGACCTAGAGACAACTCGAGGATAAAGTAAATGAATGTAGAGTAATCAATGAGAGAACACCATAGTAATTGTTAGTAGTGGAAATTTTGTAAATTAGATTACTTAAGGGGGCATCAAGAACTTGTTTACATTAGACTTGAAGACAACCCTATTGTAGTCAGCTGGAAAGCAGGGAAACGGAAGGTAGTTCAACAGACGTGCAGTTCTGAGGAAGAAGCGTTGTTCATGGAATCTACGTTTAGGTTTAGACAGAGATAAAGAGCTGAGGAAAATTATTGATAGTGGTTTCAACTAGACGAATGTTTTTCGTGAAAGTTTGGCGGGAGTGAACAATAGATTACAGCTCAAACGATTGCCATGAAAATAATGATAAATGAGAGACAGGCTGGCAATGCCTCTTTTATGGGAAAGAGGTTGCAGGAAATAGAAAAGGGCATACCCCACTCGGCTGCGAAGTCTAATTTGAACTCTGTCAAAGAAGGAACAGTTGTTTCTAGCAGTTCCTGTTCAAATGTGCCAACATTACTCCATCCTTGGAAGTACCTAGCTCTTATATAGGTAAATCCCTGCATCAGCTACTGGAGCGGTACAATGATCCCAACATTTTGTCAGCGCCATTGGCAACGGATTTGATGTGCGAGTTCCATTTCATATCAGGTGTAAAAGTCAGACCCAGAAGGTTTTCAAAACATGGAGTCTCCCTAAGTCTAGTGCTATTTCTTTCAATGATGTCATACGGGGATTAGAGCATGGATGATTTAAGTGTAAAGCTTGGTTTTAGATGCATTAACATTTACTATCAACCTCTTTCCTCATTGCACCACGTGCTTAAAGTCAGAGGAGATAAAATCAGAGAGAATTTGGCCATGTATGGCCTTTGAAATATTGCCATAGGTGGTAGTGTCATCAGCATAAATATATACGAATTCTTCTATGATGTGATTTTGTTTTCTTCCCATCAAACTCTTATTAACTTATCCGAGAAAAATATTTAATAACAGAAAAGACATTTCCATCTATACCGTAGCTGGATACTTTGTGGAATAGACAGTTACGCTATATCCTATTGAATATGTCAAGAGAAATTGCCCTAGAAAGGAAACATCTGTCGGGAGATTCGCTAATCCTATGAGATATAACTGTTAGCAAATCTGCTGTGGATCTAGCAGAACGGAAACTATATTGCATGACATAAAAAGGTTATTTTTGCTAAGGTGTTCGACTTCTTTATTTAACACAGATTCCAACAATTACTCATGATGCACAGGGTACTTATTAGTCTGTACTGAGAGGGAGATAACTTCCAAATACGGGTCATGCTGATGTTTCCCAGGACGTTGGGAAGCAATTCCTCTTAAACAGCTGCGTAAGTCCATAAGCTAGGTCTGGTTGAAGACATTTTAGCACTATAATTGAAATGCTGTCAGGGTCAGTTGCTTTACTGGAATCAAGCGTTATCATTAGCTTAGCAGCATCGCGCACAGATATTTGTATGTCGCATAGCGTGTTTTCAAATACAGGAGGAAATACGGGATCTGACGCCATTGATCACATAGTGTAGCTTCTAAGTTCTTGGCGAAGAGTTTAGGTTTATCTGATGCTGACCTGATTACCTAAGGCCCATTGATGATGGTTGGGATAGAGCACCTGTTTCTCGCATTGATTATTATACTTTTACACTTGTTGCTGGCAGTCCGTGAAGCGGTTTTAGTCTCAGTACATCTATTACGTTGGAACAATTGAAATAGTGATTTCTGTGCGCAATTGCAGCAGCACATTCTGAAGAGAACCAAGGATGGCGGTTTGGTATTTGCTGGAAGGTTTTGAAAAGAACGAAGCGGTCTATATCTACAATTTACTATTCCGTAAGGTCTGATACTATAGAGGACGCATTATTTTTAAACATGGAACACAGAAGTAGATCTGATATAAATGTACAGAAGCTATCCAAGTCAGCCATAGAGTATCGATATATTGTACGATGGAGAGGCACTTCTGAGTTCTTATTACGTTTTGTTTTTATCGTATCGTTTTATACAACCCGAATGGTCGGAAGATCCTAGTGCCGACAGAACGAATGATTTAACATAGCTCAAGGCACGTTGTGAGAAAAACGTTTAGGAGACTTGCATACTGACCGTCAGTGTCGGGCAGACGGGAGGGCTCATAAACCAATTGCTTGCGTAGTTAATTCTAGGTCTCTATTGACACGCGTCAGCTCCCTCCTCAGTTAAGGGGGGACGACCAGTTAATCCGTCCTCCCTGCCCAACGTCCAAATTCCACCTCTCTGATCTTTAGCTAACCTTATCCACGTTACATACACATACTTCTGTCAGCTGACCAGCTACTTCCGGGAAAATTGTCTATGATATAATTCAACCATATTGTGACAGATTTTATAAACATTTCTCATATTCATCTCTTGTTTATCTCTTCAGTTAGATAGATAGATAGATAGATAGATCGAGATGGATAGATTCAGAAACAGATATATAACCAGATAGAGAGATACGCCGATAATACATATATAAATAAATAGATAGATCGACAGACTAATTAATAACTAAGAAATACGTTCTTGTGTTCAACCTATTACATAAAAATAATAACTGTAATTAAACGTACACAACTCGAAAATTATTGAGATGCCAACAAAATATACTCACCTAACCAAATCCTATTACGAAATACTTCAAACCATAAAGAACTTATAACCTGAAAAATTATGGCATTTTGCCGACTATTCCCCAAGATGAGTTCGAAATTAAAGAATACTTACTGAACATACAATATGACGCCAGCAAAGTTGCCATGGACATGAAATACGTGCCTATATTCGTAATAACTTTCCATGTTTTATGGAGATTTACACAGACGACCTTAAATTACCCTATATGTGTTTCTGGGTTGCACTTGCTCACCCCACTGCGTTTATATTTGCCCTCTATTTAACCCACAAAATCGGGGTTACTGTCTTTAAGAGCATATCTGAGAAAATTGACCACATCCTGTCTGCTCATCTTTCATATCCGTCAAGACTTCAATGTTCACAATGTGGAATGGTTAACCCACTCAAACAAGACAGATGATGAGGAGAAATTCTGTCACGATTTTTCCATTGCTTCGTCCCAATACACATATCGACATATAGTGCTATGGTACACATTCCACGACAGAACCCTTTATGTCTCATAATACTTCATACATAATATTAAAGTTATTAAAATATTTATTCCCTGTGGTTGCTTTAGTTGTCTTGTAGTTAAAAATTGTCGTTTTCGTTTTTAGCAATTTGGAATACGGTTAAGATTAGAAAAAATCTAAAATCAATGAGATAAATAAAAACGATATGTTCCATTAGTTTCACGTTCAAATGATACGTTCTGGTTGTACGGAAAATAGCTTTGGTTTTAGGCCAGCGGCTTCGCCGTCTTGAAAGATAATGGCCAGCAGACAAAATATGGACAACAATTACCGAAACTAATGTTTTTCTTATAATAAATATTTGGATGTTTTGTTTTATGGCATATAAACTTTTTTGCGGGTTATTTAATGCTGAATTCAATAATTCCTGATAAATGTTTTTGCGCTTGAAGTTGTTTATATGTGCAAATATTCAATTATGATATTTGGTTTGCTGTTTTGTCTTGTGACATATTACCTCTATTTGAGTTATTTAAGCCTAGATCCAGTAATTAAATATATATATATGCTTCAATTTTTTTATATTTTCAGTATCTTGATTTGTCTTTTTTCTATATTTTAGATTAAAATAGTAGGTTTAGTTTTTTTAATTTGTCACGAAATTATTGAATTTTGCAAAGGGAAATTAATTTTTTTTATTAATTCAATTTTGGTGCATTTTAGGTTAAACAGAAGTATTTTTGACAGCAGGATTTGGAACTACCATTAATGATTAATGAAACCTTTTTACTGCATGTCTGGCCCAGGCTAACAAATGAAAAGATATGGTAAGTTCTGCTATACTTTTGGTCGCAATATATATATATATATATATATAATGTGCGCGTGCGTATATATATATGCCGAAACAACTGTAATGGTCTGTATATATTAAAGATAAAAATAAAGACTACATTGAGCTCTACTTCCGTATTGAGCACTTTTTGATGCCCCCTTTTTTATGCCCTTTTTTTTTGACCACCATACATTGGATTTTACCTTGGATTATATATGTATATTTATATATGAAAGTATATGTAATTATGCGTATATATATATATGTATCACTCTCTATAAATATTTGTGCATATACATGTGTTTTTATATATCTATTTGTAAGTATACGTATATATCATAATAAAATCGTATTCTTGTCCGTTTGTAATCTGATTAATATGTTCACTGTTTCGTTCGTTTATTTCATTCGACTATGATGTTTATACAGCAGGATTTGGAACTACCATTAATGATTAATGAAACCTTTTTACTGCATGTCTGGCCCAGGCTAACAAATGAAAAGATATGGTAAGTTCTGCTATACTTTTGGTCTCCCAACTGCATCCTCGGCAATTCCATAGTTGTTGTTATCTCACCACGTTTTGGCCAACAAAGTCTCTGGCTGGCTTTAGGTAGGATTGAAACCGCTATCTTCAGATAATGCTGACCTGAAATCGTACAATGAGGGAAGAGGTGGCTGGTCACTTTTAATGCATTCAAAACCAAGCTTCTATCTTTACATCATCAACGCTCTGATCCCCATCTGGCATCAATTGAAATGGATGGCTCTCGTCTTGGGGAGGCTCCATGTTTTGACAAGCTTCTGGGTTTGACCTTTACTCCTGATCTGAAATGGAACACGTACATCAAATCTGTTGCTAGGGACGCTGGGAAAATGGTAGGATCAAGACTTCTAACAAAGAGAATAAGAAAAATTGGACAGGTTGATCAAGTCAGTTGGCGGAGAGTTACGCTCACTATGTAATGTTTTGTTTATGCAAATAATATTATAGCAAGCAAATGGTTTCAAATAAGATTTATGTTCATGAACCTATTATTCTTCTCATAAACGCATTTAACTCCCATCGAATAAGAAGAATATTGTTTAAAAGAATAAGATCAAATTAGAAATTAAGAAAAGTTTCGATTTTTTAGACCATCTGTCATTATTAAAGAATAATTTGTAGTTTTCTTTAATGTTTTTTTTTTTTTGTATTCTTGTTAATCATCGCTTTCCCGTCAGGTATATTAATCTATACGGAAGGGAAATCAGCATTGTTAAAAAAAGAAATGTGTTCAGAGCTTTCCTTCGGATGTACAATAAAAATCAATTTATCGATCAGCCGAGTGCGCGTTTATCTTCGAGTCAAGCAGTCATGTCGTCTTCAAAGCTCTCAGATTGATCAATACAACACAGAAGCATCATTCTTGCTCTCGTTCGATGTTAACCATTTGCTACCATTTTTTACTGTTCTTGCTTTCTTTCCTTATTTCCATATCTTGTGACGGAATAACCCTTTCAAATCAACGTTTTCGTGAGCATCTCTTGTAACATATACAATTCTTACCGATGATAAAGCACTATTAGTGACATCTACTGCGTCAAGCAGAATTTCACATTTATGAGCTATTATGTTAGGAAGTGTGACCGGGTAAAATATTAAGAGTATTTAAGTAGTGAGGATTTTTTTCTCATAACCCTCGAGACTTAGACTACAGAACAAGTGTTGAGCAAATCCCTCCGACACGGGGTAGTGGCAGCGTATGTAAGACGATTAATATAGCGAGGCGAGGAGAGTTATCCTTATATATATATATATATATATATATATATATATATATATATATATATATATATATATATATTTCTCAGTGGTGAAAAAAACCTGGACGAGAGTGCTCAATGTGTAGCCAGAGACGAATGAATTAACATTTTGTTTCCGCAAGAAAGATATCCTCTGAAGATGAGGAGATCGACCAGCTTCGTCAGAATTCATAGATGAATTAATCTATGAATTCTGACGAAGCTGGTCGGATCTCTCCTCATCTTCAGAGGATATCTTCCTAGCGGAAACAAAATGTAAATTAATTCTGAACTCACTGCAATAAATTTCTCTCTCTCCCTCTCTCTCTCTCTCTCTCTCTCTCTCTCATATATATATATATATATAAGACTGACATTGTATGTGTGTCTGTCTGTGTGTATATTTCTCTACCAAATTACTCTGGCAATATCCAACGATCCGACCTTTGAAAACTCTACCAAACTCCATCGTGAATTTTGGGTCTAAACACTTGAAATTGTAGATGTAAATTTCTTGGGAATAGATCAAAGGTTTTAATTTGAGTTTTGTCCCAAAACTAAATGTAAAGGATTTCAACTTAGGGTCAAAGTTTAAAAGAAACGTGACCTCTCAGCCAATTTCTTGTCTAAATATTTTAATTTATACATTAAGTGTATTCATATATAGAACTAGCCTTTTAACGAGTTGTAGGTTGAAAATGTAGCTGCTAACGGGTCAGTGTTAAAGTAATTGATCTTTGCGGTCTCTAGCAAACTATTCAGCCAATTTTGTGTCTAAACAGTTGAAAGGTTACATAAATTGTATTCACTCATGCAGCAAGCTTCTAATGTGTTTTGGGGCGAGAATTAGACTGCTATGGGCTCAAAGTTGAAAGAGTTGACCTTTGCAGACTCTACCAAAATCCTCGGTCAATCATGGGTCGAACCCCTTTAAATTTTATATGTAGGTTACCTGGATATGAGTCAACTTTATATATATATATATATATATATATATATGCATATGCACATGAAGTTATGAACAGTACAAAGACCCCAAGCAAACCGGGTTGAACTGCTAGTATATATATATATATATATATATATATATATATATATATATATATATATATATATATATATATATAACGGAGGGACACAAACTGGAGCAGATAAGGATTAGTTTATTAAACATGTATTTGTAATTAAACTATTATTTATCTGCTTCAGTTTGTGTCTCTCAGTTGCACCCCTGCTTTGTACTGTATATATATATATATATATATATATATATATATATATATATATATATATATATAGTGAATAAATGAAAAACACTATATTCCATATTTCATGATGTTGACCATCTTATAATTTATTCCTTTAATTCAGTTGGCATTTACAATTCTTGTAATGGTGTAATGGAGACATGTTAATAGGTATTTACATTTTTTTTTTTACCCAATTTTCGGATTTTGATTATGTCAAAACGCACTTTATTTCCTTTTGGCGGATTGATTGTTGCTATTTCTTCTAGTGAGTTAAGGGTAAAATAGATCAACTGATTGATTTTGCGCTACGAAACAGATACTGTCAAGAATTGTAAATGTCGACTGAATTAAAGGAATAAACTATAAGATGGTCAACATCATGAATTTTGGAATATAACTTTTTGTCATTTATTCGCTATATTGCTCTGTAATTGCATTTAGCTTCCTATATAAGGATTGGTATATATTATAAGAATATATATGTCTACAGATATATATATATATATATATATATATATATATATATAGTAAGCACTGTGAATAAATGAAAAACACTATATTCCATATTTCATGATGTTGACCATCTTATAATTTATTCCTTTAATTCAGTTGGCATTTACAATTCTTGTAATGGTGTAATGGAGACATGTTAATAGGTATTTACATTTTTTTTTTTTTACCCAATTTTCGGATTTTGATTATGTCAAAACGCACTTTATTTCCTTTTGGCGGATTGATTGTTGCTATTTCTTCTAGTGAGTTAAGGGTAAAATAGATCAACTGATTGATTTTGCGCTACGAAACAGATACTGTCAAGAATTGTAAATGTCGACGGAATTAAAGGAATAAACTATAAGATGGTCAACATCATGAATTTTGGAATATAACTTTTTGTCATTTATTCGCTATATTGCTCTGTAATTGCATTTAGCTTCCTATATAAGGATTGGTATATATTATAAGAATATATATGTCTACAGATATATATATATATATATATATATATATATATATATATATATATATATATATATATATATATATATATATATAGTAAGCACTGTGCCCGGTATTAAACGGAACACTACATTGAAAAATATGAAGCAAACGCAGATAGAAACTGAGATATGTGCATGCGAATCTTATGGGTTTTTTTTTAAACAGTTCACTTCTTCTAAGTAAGAAAAAAAAATACTCCAACGAGATCGAAACCAAAACCTAAAAACCGTGGCACATGTATGATAACCATCACACCAGCTGGGCATGCCTTTTAAAAGGTATTTTCAAACCAACATAAAGGTTTCATATTTAACGGCGGCGCATGCGCAGTCGTGAAACATTTGAATGAGTGTGGTGGACTCCCACGTACCAATTGTTCAATTTTAACGACTTAGCAGCTTGTTTTATCCAGATGAAAACGTATTAAAATTTTTCTACTTGTGTGAATAGCTTGTACACGCACTTTTTTGTCTGTAGATTACAAATTCATTGAGTAAATAGGTGGACTCTTATAGATATAGCAGCAGGTCACCCGGCATTAGCCGGTCGTAAAATACTTATATAAATATTATATTTTAATTAATAGAGAGACTGAGACGTGTGCAGTAAAGTAGTATGTTGATTTCTAAACTGTTCACTCGGTGTAAATATAAGAAAAATACTCGGGCTGAGCTCGAGACCAAAACGTAAGGACGCTGAGTCAAGTGCGATTACCATGGAAGGTATCATTTTAACTTATTAGAATTGACATAAAATCAGTTGAAACCATTGTTGTTTTTTTTTAAATCTGAAAACTCTATTTATTAACTACAAGATCTCATCCTGATTCTGTAGAAGCGACAACCTTTCGCACATATTCGCAGGAGGTTTTCACTTAGTGTTGTTAGATTTTGGACAATTTTTCCGATGAAGTCTGCTTACTGTCGTAGGTTATCAGCTTCTTCTGAAATAATTATGTTTATGATACGTCTATTTTTTTGGACACAAGTGAAATACTTAGCTACAATGCTTACTATGATTTTATCAAAATTTTAGATAAAATGCACAAAGGAGAAATCATAAAAAAATATCTACATTTAATTTTAGTTCCCTTAAGAACAATTAGATTCTTGCATTTGTTGTTGCAGTTACAGAACACAAAAAGACGTAAACCAAATATGCAACAAATAAATGTTACCAAAGAGAAGGCTCATCTACGTATCCATATAAGTTTATTTGCGATTCAACTTATTTTAAAGCGTCTTTTAGTTCAGTCACTCTATGTATAAGGATAAAAAAATATATAATGTGCATTTCTCTTCGCAAGGACCCGTTCAGGTCTGGCATCAATTGAAATGAATGCCTCTTGTCTTGGGGAGGCTGCTGTTATTACAAGCTTCTGGACTTGACTTTTACTCTTTATCTAAAAAGGAATACGTACATCAAATCCGTTGCCAATGTCGCTGGAAAATTATGGGTTCTTTCTATCTATGCTCCCTCCTTGCAAAACATTCGTGACACGCTTTTTTTTATCATAAAGGGTCTGTGATGTGAGTCATTTACGCATGTGCAATCGTGAAACAGTCAGCAGACAGAGGAATATTCGACAACTCCCACGTACCAATTATCAAGTTTGACTCCCGAAAAGGCCTTCTTTCGATTGAAAACCGATTACGATGTTTTTCACATACATGAATATCCTATCTATCAAATGTCAAGTCTGTACATTGAAAACTTATTTAATATATAGGTTCAGAAGTGCACACAATCTATCAGATATTCTGACTTTTATAGAATATAAAATAGATAGATAAATTGGGCTTTGACAAATCTCATCCCTGGAAGGTTGGGTGAGTAGTCTCCCCTTGAAATAAAAAGTCGACATATATTTTGGGCGCTTACAAATGCACACAAACACGCACGCGCACACACACACACACACACACACACACACACACATATATATATATATGTACATCATCATCATTATCATCATCATTATCACGTCCTGCTATTTATGACAATCCAGGATACATTTTGAGGGTTCTAGCAATGGTCGTTTGCCATAATTTGGATATGATAGAATATACACAGGTGTACGGGTTTTTAATAAATGTAAATGTGTTTGATTTATGATAACCTAGTATACTTCATTGCATTAAACGTGAAAAACGTAAGCTGGGCTATATATATATATATATATATATATATATATATATATATATATATATATATTCGTATATGTGTGTAAACGTTTTTCACGTTTAATACAATGAAGTATACAAGGTTATCATTAATCAAACACATTTACTTTTATTAACAACCCGTACACATGTGTGCAGCAAGGGGTCACGGGACGAGGCAGTGCAAATCGGTTAACAGAGATTACCGACCCACAACACACCTTAAAATAAATACACGACACATATGCGTTTGATAGACAGTTTTCAGTTCGTCCGCTCGGGTGCTAAAGTTAACAGTTGTCAATTATTCTGAGAAGATGAAAAATGTCTCGTAGATATGTATGGCACATAAATCGATAGAAGAATTCCAACTCTCCATCTAAGGATAACATACAACCAGGATTCAATATTCGACCAAGAAAACTGAATAAAGTTTTAATTGTCCAGAAAAATGAAACTGATGATGTATGTTGTTATGTATGATATGCCATTTGTTCCAGGTGAGCCAAGGGATACGGAGACGAGACAAAAGGTACATTCTGCTTCGTTTTTATAACCCCCCAAAAGAGTTGATGTGCCGTAAACGTGAACACTGATGCAATATAAGAAGACCCCTCCCCCCCACATAACACCAATTTTACGATCAGACAACCCCTGCTTGATATCTATTTTATTTCCATCGGTCTGCTAGATATCTATTTTATTTTCTAATACTATTTATTTTCTAGTTTCATCTTTGGTGGTGTGCATGTGTTGGATTGAATGTACGCATATGTGCGGTCGTGCATGTGTTGGATTGAAAGTACGCATATGTGCGGTCGTGCATGTGTTGGATTGAAAGTACGCATATGTGCGGTCGTGCATGTGTGTCCGACCTATGCGTTGCCATCTCTTCCACATCTCTTGTTCGCCATTGCTTTATAAGGAAAGACGTCTGCCTATAAAGGCACTAATGGATGTCAGTACAATCGGGGTTGAAGATAAAAACAACCCAAAATAATATAAACTAAAATAACCAAGTAAAAATACATCGAAGATTAAAAAAGAAAAAACAAAATAGTCGTTTTAGTTCTGCTTGAAGCAACTTAATTAATCAACAAACGCCATAAAATTGAATTTTTATTTACGTTTCATTTATCCGGAGCGATCGGAACTCGAATTTAACCGATTGAAAAAAAATATCGCTGATCGATTACTCGTTCGATACAGCTGATTTAATTCCTCGTAGAAGCACTCGGCTTCTTCCGGAAATAAAAGTAGTTTCAACCTTAGTTCTATGATAAAGACATAATGTATTTATTAATACATCTATAAATATGAGAATGTGTGTGAGGACACTTCTCAACCTATATACTCAACGAATTGTTGACCTATATACTTGAAATTTGGTATACAGTGTATTCAGACACGTGGAAACTTTTATATGGGAAAAATGCAGATAATAGATCAAAAATTGACAAAAAGATAGTGCTAGAAATGATTATAACAAGACTATTTAAGGCAATTTGCATAATGACTTTTATGCAAATTAACCACTATTACTTGAGGTGAGGCTATATATAAACACAAAAATAAAAAGAATCTTCGATGAGAAGAGGCCAAAAAGAATTTATTGAGAGTAATGAAAACACTTCACCTCGCCTCAGGTACCCAATTTTCTTAAACAAAAAAGTACGTTCTCCAGAACAACCGTTTTCAAAACTATCAAACTTCAAACTGACATAAGTATTAAACTTTATTGTATTTGTTATTATAATTGAATATGATTTGTTTTATTACTAATAGAAACTAAAGCCTTGCAACGCAGAGCTATTTTTTTTTTTGTTTTTTTTACGGATGAAACAACCGGGTTTATGTTAAGTGGGCACCAGTAAGCCACGAACCAAACCATAATAATGTTATTTTGAAACGAGCACAGACATACATTTTTTAAACTAAATAACGGAACACGTCTAAATATGACAGCCAAATTAATTTACGAACCACCTAGATATGACAACATACTTCATGCACGTCCAATACTTGCTATATTTACTCTAGGAAACCTCGTTCTTACCCGGATTCTATAATTCTAAAATGCAATAACTTGTTGGTTTTTAATTGCCTTCGTCCAAAAAAAGGAAGGTTGTTCTGCTACAAAAATTGTTATGTTCTATATATAAAAAAAAGGTTTAGAAATAATCAACTAAAGAAACTTTCTAACAGATGGTACTATGTTTCGTCGGATTTTTATCTGTTTGCTAATTGTTTCACGGCTCCGCATTTTATTGCTTATATTATGTGAATCATAAGTAGGTTTGAAAACATTCTGTAAAGATCGTCTAAAGCTGGCCTAATAGTTATCGTATCTGTCTCACCGTCTTTAGGTTTGGATATCAGCTTGAGTCTTTTATTTATTTAAAAGAAATAAACTGTTCAGAAAAAATATAATACTCGCATGCACATGTTTTAGTTTCTGCATTAATTAACATATAATATTTATGCGTACTTTACGACAAGGCAACGTCGGGTAGCCTGCTAGTTTCTATATAAAAATATAAATGCTAATAGAAAACCTTTCTCTTTTAGCCCATGTACTCAGCCATTTCAGGTTGGCTGGGAAGGTAAGAAACTAAATAACAAGTTAGACAAACGCAGACGCTAACATTCTAAATTGAGAGGGTAAGTTAGAAACTAAGTAACAAGTCAGACAATCCCCGCTGTCTAAAATGAATTTTAAAATAAATCCTACACTCTAAAACCTTTTTTTTTTTTAAATATTTCTTTAGTTCATAAACAGGGCTATAACAATATATATATATAACAATATATATATATAACAATATATATATATATAACAATATATATATATATATATATATATATATGTAAAATTATTACTGACGTAATTTTAAGTTTGATTTGGATTTTTTTTTTTGTTTTACGGCATATCAAACCTTTTTTTTTGTAATAGAATTCCAAATCAAATATCTTTTCAAAAATGCTTTATGTTAGGAGAACTTTATATCTACGAATAATTATTTATGGTATTTGCTTTAGGTGTTTAGCAAAGGAATTTTTTTTTTTTTTTGCTTCATTGAACATAATAAAGCTGTGCAAATGGAATGAAATAAACATATAATTATAACGTCAATGTGTCGGTGCATTGCAAATCAGAAAGCCAGTATCTTCATACAGCCTGATCTGCTAGCACCAGGTTGTAATTGAATAATTTCACAGGAGTATTAATGCGCACACTGCTGAAATATATTTTATCGTCAGTGTAGAAAGGTGTATTTTAATAGCGTACTACTACTACTGCTACTAATACTACTACTACTACTAATAATAATAATAATAACAATAATAATAAAACTAACTTATATTTTGGTGTGTACCATTTCCATCTGCCCATCACGTTAGATTATTAATTTTCATAATTCTTATCATATATATAGTCATTCACGTACAGTACGGTTTCGTTGTATCACAACTCATCAGTACGGCTGGACTAGCACCTTTCCCTTGCTGAAAATTGGACCTACATCCATCCCGTTGTTCTAACCACTGGTCCATGGGATCTGTCCTCAACAAACGTCCATTTTAAATATACACTCGCCCATCGCTTTTTTACAGTGCTCGAGCCGCTTGTTTATTTATAACTAAACAAACAGTGAACTTCGCTTTATAGCCATTTAGGTGCCAGGTTAAATACATTTACAACAGTGCTTTTCCCAAAGCGGGGGGGGGGCTTAAATACATAGTCATCCACATGCACTACGGTTTCGTTGTAATACAATTCATCAGTGCCGTTAGACTAGCGTCTTTCACTAGCAGAATATTGAACCTACAACCATGTATATTAGTGTTGGGACGATCAATAAGAATCAGAATCGGGAATCAGATAAAAAAAAATATTTTCAAACTAATAAAATATTCTCCAATTTGCCTACATTTGAATATATAGTGTCCTGGTAGGCCGGCTTATATTTTGCTGCTTCGATTGTCTCCCCTGCGGCCTTACCAGGCCATTAACATATATTCTTTATTCACTCATACTGTTCATATATAATTTTGAAATAATAACATCTTTTATTCTGGCAGCAAGCCATTAGTATTTGCCTGGCATCAGAATCAAATAAAATATACCAAACAAGTTGCTCGAAAAAACAGGAGTTTTTTTTTTGTTCATTAAAAAAAGAGATAATTCGTGTAAAAAAAAAAAGGAAAGGGGCCAACCAGTACAGATCGGTATTGATGAATGATGGTGAGAAAGACGAAATGAACAACCGACTTGCGTGGCAGATCGATTTCTTACAGTCTGTTTTTAAGTCAATGATCGAGCTATCTGTCGCATATAAAAAAGGCCGCAGAAAAATCCGTTATCGTAGGGAGACGTACGAATGACTATTTTTGGTTTGTTTTGCACAAATTTGGGCAGATAGCCAATTATTTAAGTGTTTACTAAACTACTACTAATAATAATAATACTGCTTCTGCTACTACTACTACTACTACTAATAATAATAATAATAATAATAATAATAATAATAATAATAAAGTTAAATATTATAATCAATCTTTCTGCTAAATATATATGCTCGACTGATATCGTCCATAATATAAATGTGAAGAGTTAAAGAGCATGGAATAATAGGGGAAAGAGCACTAACCAGACCTTACTTTGTTCTTGGGTAGACATTTTTCCACCCAGATCCAAGAAAAGATCGATAGTCGTTGCAGCCAGAAAGCCATGGGCTACCAGCTTTTCTGACAACGCTGTGCCATTTGCAATGGTTATTGAACAAATGGAAAAGATCGCTATGTTCCAAAGATGCGTGTATGGCAAATGACCGAGTTGCGTGCGAAGCGAGGTTAAAGCAAGGCAAGGGACGAGATTATTAAAAATGAAGGACGTGTGTGCTGAGGTGGGGGCCTTGATCACGTTTTATTCGGGAAACTACCCGGAAACCAAATGCTGTTTCAACGGAAAACAAAAAGTGAATCGAGTTATTATCTGTTTTCTGTTCGATTGCAATGTACTCTGTTACAACGTGTTGGGTCCCAAGTGTTTAGGTTTTAACGCGTGTTATATTACAACTAAGAATCTGGAAATAATTGTTATCACCCAGACTCTGTGGGATGCCGCAGGACATTATGCGTGGGTAATTCATAGACTCTTCTTGATGATGATGATGATGATGATGATGATGATGATGATGATGATGATGATGATGGTGGTGGTGGTGGTGGTGGTGGTGGTGGTGGTGGTGGTGTCGATGATTATAGTGATCAGAAATCAACTAAACAAACACATCCCTAAGATTATAGCACTATAACTGCTTCGGTAATGAAGTTACGCTATCCTTTAATCAGAAATCAATAGTAAAAGGCAGTTGCAATAAAGCAAACTCATTTTACACGGTTGTAAAATTGGCAGTGGGTGTTGTTAAGGCAATTGCAATTTGAACCTGGGAAATATTATACAGGCGCGAAATGGAGATATAAAACAGTTCCGAACCAAATCATATTAAGCGTGAGTTACGGGATCGGATGTTATTAGAGCACTCCTTGCTCTTCTTTAGTAAGGAAGATAGTTTTAAATGTTTGTTTATGTACATTATAAAATTTTTGTTGAAATATTAGCAGAGGCATGTTTTCCTTAAAAAACACCCGTTTCCCGTGACTCAGCCTATATTATAAGTGTCACCATCTAGGTAAACCTTTGTGAAACAGACGACTGTTTCGTTTCAGCAGGGCAAATTTTAATTATAACCGATGCAGAAAAAATAAGGAAATTAATGGATTTTCTTAGAAATGTGAAAGCAATGTAGAACATTAAGAAAAAGTGGACATCAAAGTTTTTTTCCAAGTTTCAAATTTTGATTTCAAATAATGTGCTTTAAAATAAGTTTACGTTATAATCGATTTGATTTATATATCCTTTTAAAGAGCGTTTTCCGCTCTGTTGAATCCTTTAAAATTACAATCGTTTTAAAACAATTATCTTCTTTTCCAAACGTTGAATACGAGATGAACAAAACGCAAATTCGTAAATTTCTTTATTTCAATTAAAAATAGGCCGAAAAGCTGCTCAAATAGCTCGCGATATCAACAAAGATGTTGGTCCAAGAATGACTACTAAACGCGCAGCGCAATGGTGGTTTAAGAAATTTTGTGGCGGCGACGATAGTCGCGAAAGTAATAAACGTAGTGGTTGACCATCAAAGATTGACAGTGATCAATAAAAATTCTTAGTTGAAGCTAATCCAGGTAAATCTGTCCGATCACTTGCTTCTGAATTAAATGTAACGTATACGACGATTCCCAACGATTTGAGAGAGATTGGAAAGATACGAAAACTTGATAAATAGGTGCATCACGAATTAATCAACACCCAAGAGACATGCACTTAGAGTCGTTTTTCCGTCTTTTACATAAGAACGACTCGTTTCTCGGCCGGTTTGTGACTTGCGATTAAAAGTGGGTTCTTTACGACATTCAGCGACGCTTTAGCTAAGTGGTTAACCGCCGACGAATCTCCACGTCACTTCCCGAAGCCAGAGTTGCACCAATAGAATGTCATGTTTGCTAGTCAGCGACCGATCTCATCCGTGAGATTTTTTCCTGTGTGTTTGTCTGTCTGTGTGTGTGTGTGTGTGTGTGTGTGTGTGTGTGTGCGTGCAAGCGAAACCATTACGGTGGATAAGTACTGTCAACAAATCTATGAAATGCATCAGAAACTTCGACAACACCCAGTATTACACCACAGAAAAGCCTCAATTCTCCTCCACAACAATGCCCACCGCACGTTGCTAGACTGACTCTTCAGAAATTGAGCGAATTAGGTTACAAATCTCTGCACCATCCGCCACATTCGCCATGCCTCTCACATACTGCCTATCATTGTTTTTAAGCATCTGGACAACTGTCTGCATGAGAAGAGCTTCAATTCAAGGAACCGAAGCAATATCAAAAAACACTTTCAGCGACTTCATCACCACCAGAACGTAAGATTTTTACGTTACTGGCATAAATACATGATTTTGCGTTGGGGAAGGTGTGTTGATTCTGATGATGCTTATATCGCTCAATAAATTTTTGTTTGAGCCAAGATATGTTCCTTAGAATTTAATTTCTTTTCACTCTGATATTATGGCTGAATTGTTGCAATGTAAACACGTTACACTGTAATTCGGCGTTAATCTCTATAGATAAAATAATAAAAGCAAAAAGAGGGAATAGAATTTACAGTATATATATATAAATAATAAACATAAATAACAACTAGTAAATAAGGAAGGATATATATATATATATATATATGTATGTATATATATATATATATATATATATAATTCAAGCTTTAATTAGATGCACTATTACTGACGATAGATTGAATAGACCGGAAGTTAGTACACGCTCCGTCAATAGTCAGCAACCTACTGCTCGCAAGTCAACGATTAGGATCAGGGATTTACAGACTTACGGCCATTGTGACCAGCCCTTTAATCTAATTACTAATGATCATCTTGGATGCGGTATGTTGATCTACCATATACAGAAATTGAATGGGCCTTTCTGAATATATTCAATCGATTTCACGAATCATCAATGCCAGAAAGTAAAAACGCAGTCTCAGTTACTTTCGTAGTTTCTGTTAATACAAATTATTGTTCAACATCTTCTGTTCGTGTTATTTGTTTTCGTTCCTTTAAACCCATTAAAAATTATAAAATTGTAGTTTGCTATCGATTAAAAATATGACAGCCATTTAATTTATTTTTATTTCGGACTATTATTCTCATCTTTATAATTGTTGGTTTTCACAACGTTTCGGCCAACTATTCATCTGGCCTTCGTCAGGTGGTAATCGCGACGGATAGGAACTTCGAATCTTCTAACTGCATTCTCAGCAATCACTGCCATCTGAAGTTGTTGTCGTCTTACACCGTTTTGGCCAAGTAAACCTCTGGCTGGCTTTGGGGAGGATTGAAACTTCTATCTTCAGACAGTGTACATCTGGAACCGTAGAGATTCAACGTCTCTATCAACTGCGCCACGGGCCTCGAAGGGCGATCATGGCCGGATTCTTTGATCTTTTGAATCCACGTTTATTTATTATCTAATCTTCCATAGTCGGGTCCGTATCGATTGGTATGTATATTATTCCTTAATTGGAATTAATTTTGGAGATGAGCATTATATATAAAATGGAAGATCAGATAATATTAAACGTGGATTTATAAGATCAAGGAATCCAAACTTGATCGCCTTTCGGGATCCATGGCACAGTTGATAGAGACGTTGATCTCTACGGTTACAGAACTTAACACTAATATTTTAAGAGCCGCGCAGATATAAGTAATACAATTAAAACAAGCGACCTATTTTGCTCCAGAAATTATTTTTCTTCATAGTCACCAGCATTCTCAATGCAGTTTTGCCAGCGATGTAAGATTGCTGTGCAAGGGTGTCATGAGTGCGTTTCGTCATACAAATACCATTTCAAAAGGAAAAGCTATTAATTTTTGTAAACTTGTAAAAGAGCTACGTAGACGGGAGTGATACCACTATAATATGCGACCTTTTGTGCTACACAATTTATTTCCACAGCCATTCTCCATTGTTTTTTTGCCACGAATTACGTGCCGTATCTCTGTTTCGGACACACGTTATATCTCATAGGATTAGTGAATCTCTCGAAAAAGGTTTCCTTTCTATAGCAATTGCTATTGACATATGAAAGGCGTTTGATAAAGTATGGTATAAGGGCCTACTTCACAAGATTTGCAGCTACGGTATAACTGGAAATGTTTTCTCAATTATTAAATCATTTCTCTCTGATAGGCTCATAAGAGTAGTGGTTGATGGGCATAAATCAGAAGCCCATAGTATTAATGTTGGAGTCTCTCAGGGAACAATCCCTGGCCCAACTCTCTTTCTGATCTACAACAATGATCTCCCAAAACACATACTTAAATCATTCGTTGACATCTATGCAGATGACACAACCATCTATGGCAACATATCAAAGGCCGTAAATGATAAAGTTCTCTCTGATGCTCTCTCCTCTGATCTTGAGGGCGTGGTACAATGGGGAAAGAGGTGGCTGATTATTTTTAATGCTTCTAAAACCAAGCTTCTATCTTTACATCATCAACGCTCTGATCCCCATCTGGCATCAATTTAAATTGATGGCTCTCGTCTTGGGGAGGCTCCATGTTTTGACAAGTTTCTGGGATTGACCTTTACTCCACATCTGAAATGAAACACGTACATCAACCTTGTTGCTATGATCGCCCGAAAAATGTTGGGGTATTTCTACCGCTCCAATAGATATCTCACTAGTGATGCAATTCTCTATCTATATAAAAGCCAAGTACGTCCAAGGATGGAGTACTTCTGCCATATCTTGGCAGGAGCTGCTTAAACATCATCCTGCCTTGACAGAGTACAAAGTAGACTTCGTGGCTTAGTGGGGGATGCCTTTTTCTCTTCCCTGCAACCTCTCCCCACAGAAGAGACGTTGCGAGCCTGTCTTTTTTTTTTCATCATTTCCTTAGCAAGTACTCCTCTGGGCTCCAATCTCTGTCCCTCTCGCCATCTTTTACGAAAAACACTCGTCTAACTTAAACCATTGTCAAGAATTTTCCCCTCTCTTTATCTTTGCCTAAACACAAACGTAGATTCCATGAACAAAGCTTTTTCTTAGAAGTGCATGCCTGTGGAACTCCCTTCCGCTCACCTGTCTACAACTTGAATATCCTTAAGTCCAAAATAAACAAATTCCTGATAAGCTGCCCCCTTAAGGAGTCCAATTTATCAAATCTCCATTACTAGCGATTACTACGATATTATCCTATTGATTACTGTACATGCAATAACCCTTATTCTCGAGTGACCTCCAGTCATTGATAAGTGGTGACTTCGATGTAAAAAAAAAAAAAAAAACGTCTATGGCAGGAGTTGCTTTTTTTAAAGTCTCACATCCTCTGAATAGAGAGGTGATACTTTCACGTTCTGAATGCATAAGTGCAGTCATCATAACAATGTAAATTTCAATCATGACTCATCTAGTCGGGCTTTATAAAAAATAGTAAACATTACTTTTGGAACGTCCCCTTTTAAATCCCACTTTTCACGAATGTTGTGTTAACGTGTTTATATGTATTTAATTTGCTGAATAGGTTTTATTGTTTATTTTGCCTTTGTACGAACTGAGAAAGTTTATTCATAACGATCGGAATACGTCTTCGACAATCTGTATGGGCGATTTCGATGATTTTGAATATCTATAATTCTATGAAATTTCAGGGGATCAGTTTTCTTTTATGATTAACCATTTTTAAAAACGAAAACTGTTAGCGTATTAATAACTGTCTGAGACGAGTTACGGAGCAATGTCTACAGGGCTGCTCTTGCATTATTGTAAGTCAGAGTGCATCTGTTCTGCGCTAGTCTTTTAATCTTACCTTCTAATACTTGTGTCACATATCCCCCTTGTGAGAGGAAAGTTAATAACTAGCCATTCTAATCAGCTGTTCATTCCTGAACGCACTTGGTTTTCTCTTAAACATCTGACATTCGGATCAGCTGAGTCGGGTAGAGGCCATTATCTATCTTACAAGTTTAAACAGATTGACAGCAAGGGATGCAAAAAATAGATAAATGTTATTTTTTCCTGTTCGCTTTCATTTGTCTCCCCCCCCCACCGTGTTGATCGAAAAACAATCGCACTGGGCAGATACGTTGCACTTGTATATCTTTAGAGGGGAATATGATGTCAGTAAAACTTGTGAGCAAATAATGTGCAACGTTGGCAAATCAATGTCGGCTTTTGTCCAAAAGTTTTTCGCGGCGCTACACCTTCATATTTGTCCAATGGCTCTGAAATGTACAATGTGGCGTAGATAAGATGCAAGTTCAACAATATTTTGGAACGCAGCCATGGCAGCGAGGTATGCATTGCACCGTTGTGTGCAATTCCGTTTTGCTTGGAACCGTTCTACGAATTGGCATGATGGAGATATTAGCAGAACTCTGGCACACAATCAAAATAAGTAAACCAAGCTTTTCAGGATGCATTCGTTCACGAACAACAATAAAACAAAGCATATTGAGAAGTAATTTCACAACGCTTCGGTCGATGAAATATTCGACCTTCTTCAGGCGTATCTTATAAAACTCGCCATTCTTTCTGCCGTAATTCTGGTTCTTTCTATCTAACTCGGGAATCTACACTTAATTTAAAATGGAAATTTAAATTACGAGTTATCAGACCGGGTTCCATCAGTAATCTGGTGCTACCAGATCAGGCTGTCTGAAGATATTGGCTTCTTGAGATATAATGCACCTAAAACTAATGTGTTTTGTTTTGTTTTGTTTTTTCTACTTCGTTTTGCAAAACTCAATCATGTTCTGAAAAACCAAACCAAAAAACAACAACCCATCTGTTTCTTTCTCCATATTCTTTATTTCTTCTACGGGCTTCCTAACTTAAAATATAACACACGTTAATACTGTTACCCTTTCCCCTGCCCCATTAAAACACGCATTTATGTTCTGCAGGGCAGGAACAAAAACAATAAAAAAAAGGTGGATACATTGTAAAAAACCCAAACCAAACCAAATCATCAGTCATGGCCCAGGAGAAGCTTTAATTAAATCACAATTATATTTTTCGTACCGCCCGAATTGATGATTTAATTGACAAACAGAGAAGAGTTTCACTAAAACTGAATTTTACTGCTCACTTCATCTGTTACATTTCGAGCCTTTATGGATGTCATTCGTTAAAACGAATTACTGGTCCCCCGATAAAAGAGGGTGAGCCTGTAAATTCCCCCTTGTCCGTTCGTCCATTCGTCCATTCGTCCGTTCGTCTGTCCGCACTATTCTCAATAACTACGCCTTGGATTTTTTTTGTTTTTTATAAATTTTGCAAACATTGAGCATGAGTAAGAAATTAACAGAACGGATTTTCCGGGAAAAGTCCTGTTGCACTCCAGGGGTTCCTTTCGGGTTAAAATGGCTACAATTGACACTTTTGTGGTCATGAAAAACAAATTTGCTGCTTTGGATTTTTATAAGACTTTCTGATTTTTAGATAATTTTGTTTGTCTATACTTCGCGATAATTCTTGGGTGTCCCTCATGGGCTCTTTTCGGGCTAATACAAACACTCCATTTTTGGGCCCATATTTATCTAAAGTTTTCAGTGTATATCTATTTAGCAGTTGTGCATGATGCTGAATTAAAATTTGAAGAAGATTATACCTTGAGGATATTTGGGAAAAAATGGGGGGGGATTGACTTAGCCTTTTTTTTTTTTTTTTTTTTGCATTGTGCAGAACTCAAATTTACAAATGCTGAGGCCTTAAACTACACGTTTGTCCATTTTCACTAGGATTTGACGTCCCTTGGAGATTTTTGGGGTAACATGAAGGAGGAATAAATGCTGAACTTAGTCATTTTTATACCTCGTTCACTGTGCATTCACGGAGGACCATGCATGCTTGACTTGTTTTTGATTTCAACCAGATAGATCTGAAGGATGGTCAGAGTTCACATCGGCAGCAACGTTAAGAAAACGCTAAAGATGAGAATTGATCCATTCATTTAAGTGATGTCCTGCCTGGTTGAGGCATGACGACTATGGCTCTCCATCAATCTATCCCTCAAGGCATTAACAAACAAGTTGGTGTTCACCAATTTTGATGTTCTTATTTGCTTGCCTCACCACGAGGGCAGAGTTACACACAAGGTCAACTTTTAATGTGGGGAAATCAAAAAGAAGCACTCTGAATGAAAACCAAAACAAAAATTGCCTTAATCTAGAAAGATTTATCTTCCACGGATCGAGGTCATAAAAGGTGAAGTGTAGTATCAGAACGAATACTACACTTTGATCCTTGATGTGGCGCAGGTGTTTAGACTGTCAAGGTATGTTCTCACTGTGCAACCTCTAATTCTCTACCCACGATGTTTCTCATTAACCTTTGCTATTTGTAGGAGCGTAGTTTGATGACGATCAGGTGCCAATTGTCTGCCATGGTAGTCCTTACCGAACGAGATTTTCTGATTCAGAACCCTATTGACGCTGTTTCTCAAATTAAGAGTTTGATGTATTGTAATAGCTTTCTTTGCAGTTGTGCAGAGAGTAGGCTGCAGTTTCTTTCTGTCCGAGCAATACCTATGCTTAGTGAGTGTCTTAATCATTGTACTCTGATGTATCTTCTGCTCAGCACAACGAAATACGAAACCATAGACAGAATTTTTTCTGTTTGTTACTGTAATACACCAGTCACCTGCTTTCTATAATCTTATGTTATTCTGGTCGGATGTGGGGTGTTAAGTTATTTCTCGATCGTGCTCAAGGGTCTCTCACAGACTAACGGATGGAAGGAAGCGTCTAACTTTTCTTTTTACAGTAGTCTTGTCAGGCTACGCGTAAGATGATAGCAGAAGAATCGAAATCTTATTTATAAAACACACTATGTCTGTCTGTCCGTCTTCACGTATTTAATCTCTATCTCTTCCTTCCGAAAGTAAAAGTTGTTGATCGATGTTATGGGCCTCACACGATTGGAATTTCGATGAACTGTTCTTTCATAGGGTTTTAGCCGATGAAAATAGTTCCAAAGGGGTTAAAAAAAATGGTCAATATTGAAAAAATTGCTACACATTTTGTACATTCATCATAGTTTTATGTTTAATCAGTTAATATGCGTGTCATGTTTGTACAGTGGTAACGTTACCTGCTTTGAATTCTACAGTTTTGCTTTCGGTTTGATTTTAGCCGATGGCACCCATATATATATATATATATATATATATATATATATATATATATATATATATATATATATATATATATATATATATTACTTTTAAAATCACAACTCTATAAAATTATAAACGAAATCTGGATAAATAAAAATATCATATTTAAGCGTATTTTTCGACCCCTGCTAGCCCTCTAAAATTAATACACATTATAAATCTGTATCCAAAAAATTCATAACAGATTATTTTGTTTGTTTTCTTTCTTTAATTCTGGTTTGCGATATTTTCGTTTGGAGTATCTCTTCTAATCTTTCTAAATTTCGGCCATTACAAATTTTCCACCAAAAACTACAATTGTTTTTTTTTTCTCCCACATCTCAAATAAGCTTCTTCTAATGCGGAAGAATGTTATATTTTAACATTTTTTTCTAGAGCTGTACTCTCTTTATTACTTTAGAATTGTCTCTTGTTGATATGCATTTTTAGTCGTGTGCATGCGACTCTATAAGTCACTTCATCGGTCGGTCGGTCGGTCGGTCGGTCGGTCTGTCCGTAACACTTTTGTGGTTGGCTTTTTGGTTAAGGTCTGTTGTTAATAGATGCTGTTCTTAGGTTTTTTAAGATTTCTTGGCCTGCCTTTTGGCTAAAGTCAAAATGTAGTATCTCTTCCGGCTGATACTGCAAGCAAAGACCATATGTGGGTGCAGCCCCACATATAAGACCTTCGCCAATGTAGGGACAACCCTTCATACCAATTGTCACTATCTAGCTGCCATACTTCCCGGGGAGTTGGTCACCATTTCTCCTTCATTCCTCACATTAAAAATCGGCCTTGTGCCTTATTTGCTCGGTGAGGGAGCAAATAAATACCCTTTTCTTGACCTTTTGGCCAAGATCAAAGTGTAGTATCTGTTCTGACAGATACTGCAAGCAAAGGTCATATGTGGAGGAAACCCCACATATAAGACCTTCGCCAATGTAGGGGCAACCCTTCATACCAATTGTCACTATCCAGATCCCCTACTTCCCGGGGAGCTGCTCCCCATTTCCCCTTCACTCTTCACATTAAAAATCGGCATTGTGCCTAATTTGCTCGGTGAGGGAGCAAATAAATACCCTTTTCTTGGCCTTTTGGCCAAGATGAAGTGTAGTATCTGTTCTTACTACATGCTGTACTTATGTTTATAACTTTGTGATATAAAGTGGGGGATCACTTTTCTGTGTTAATTTAATGTAAAATGATAACCCACTTTACAACCATTCAGGCTCAAAGCCATTCAAGTCATTCTCTAGATCATTCAGGTGTTTTTCAAGGATTCAGTTAATTTTTAAGCACTCAAGTCATTCTTAAGGCCATTCAATTCATCCTTAAGTTCATTAAGGTCATTCTAAGTCATTTACTTTTTATTTATTTAAGTGATTCTAGGCTATTTTTCGTTCATTTTAGTTTATCTTTAAGAATTTCATGTCAATCCTACATTCACGCATTTATTCATTACACAAGAGCACGCGACTAATGGCCATCGGTCTTGTTTTTAAATCACGTTCACAACAAACGGTCACATTGTCACATAGATCAGGTTAAGGGGAGATAAGTAAGATGTTGGTTTACGTTATATTTAAACTTTATTTCAAACTAGCAGTTCAGCCCGCCTTTTCTCGGGCTCTAAAGACTGGTCATAACTTGCCCTACGTTTGAATACATTTTATGTAAGGTTTCAAATGTTTAGACCAAAATTTGTCTAAGTAATTTCATAGAGACCACAGAGGCCAATGTTTTTTTAACTTTGACCCCAGTTTTGACCCCTTAACATTTATCATTTGGGCCTTAAATACAATTACACAGTTTTACCCATGTCAAAGTTACCTACACCTAAAATCTCAAGTCTCTACACACAAAATTGGCTGAGGAATTTGGTAGAATCTGCAAAGGTCAAGTCTTTTAACTTTGAAATTTTGGCAAGCAAACATTCGCCCCCAAACTGATTAAATTGCTTGCTACCCGAATTGAATACCCGTTATGCATAAATTTCAAATGTTTAGACCCAAAATTGGCTGAGGAGTTTGCTAGACACCGTAAAGGTCAAGTTTTTTCAACGTTGACTCCTTGGCAGCTCAAATTTTCTAACCAAACCGATTAAAAAGCATGCGCTATCTCGTAATACCTTTTATGTAAATGTTCAAATGTTTAGACCAGAAATTGGCTGAGTAATTTGGTAGAGACCGCAAAGGTAATTTTTTTAAATAATGGACTTTTATTTTGGCCCCTTAACATTTGTTTTTTAGGAGGGCTCAAATCAAATTATAAAGGTTGGTCCATGCCCAAGTAACCTACATTTAACATTTCAAGTTTTCAGACCAAAAATTGGCGAAGGAGTTTAGTAGAGCTTTCTAAGGCAAATCGTTGAAATTTGACCCCATTGACAGGTAATCTATTTAGGCTTTTTAAAGGCTTAGAGGTTAACAGTTAAGATGTTCTGAATTCATTTTTCTTAATTATAATATATTGTAAATAAAATAGTTTAAATTATTTGATATATATATATAAATATATATATATATATATATATATATATATATATATATATATTACAATATGTGATGCTTAAACATCAAGACGTTCTCTTCCGCCTTCCCAGCCGAAATCATACAGAAAGACGTCATCTTCAAGAAAGGGAGAACCCACCGGAGGAAAAGTCACCCACAATACAAGTTATGGATTCAATCCTTTAAGAAAATTTCCAAGTAACTATACACATAGTATTATATGGGTCGATTATACTAGTGACCGAATAATAGTGTTACAATATGGTAACCCTTTACAAGCATTTCATTCCTAGCATAGCAGACACACCGTGTTACAATATATTGTTGTTCCTAGGATGTTTCTTGACCAAGTTCATGCTCCACGGATCAACCCATAGTGTTACACACTATTCCATTACATTTGAATCTGTAAAAAAAATAAGATATGAACCCTCCCCTCCCCCAAATATTTTTTGATAAAATCACTTTGGAGGAGGGAAATATGAAAAAATTTGTATTATTTTATTTCTATTTATATATAGTTCAGTTTTTTGTAACAAGATTGTGAAAAAAAAAAAATGAAATTCACCAATTATTTGACTTTTGAGTTTGGATTCAATCAGTGAGCTCTGGAACACCTTTATCAATAACGTGAACAATTTCTATAATAAGCTGGTTTCTATATTTAATCACACCATTTGGATGCTTGAAAACTTTTTTATCATAATAAATGTCGATTTTTATAGATATTTAAAGAGTGTATACATATCATTGGGACATACTATATATATATATATTAGCAGAAGTACCCATCGTTGACTGGGTGCAAAAACAGCCTACAGAAAATGGACTCTGATTGATGAAAGTATAATAGGTTATGAAAGGAAGGGGGTTGGGGGTTGTTAAGAGATAGGTTTTGATACTTAAAAATTTTTCCCTAAGCAAAATATGTTGAAAGTAAAGATAATTTTTGCGAAAATATATTTTATATCAACTTTGTTTCCATTCGTAACCAAGAGTGACCAACAAAATGATGTTTCCTTACTAGAGAAAATATTATGTATACAATAATATAAATATACAAGAAGTAAATTTTACCATAGTCAATAAAAATTACTTTTATGGTAGAAAAGTTGATTGGTTTGTATTTTTAAGTAGTTTGTATTTTTTTTTAATTCACGAACCGGTTTTAAAAATTTCAAAATGGCAGCGACTTTCAAATGGAGAGCCCCGTTTTCAGTCTGAAGGAGGGGCACCTGAGCATTCTGTGTTAACAATTTAAGAGAATTCCGTCAACGTAAGGAATATTTATAAATACATTTTAATTTTTTCCGTTATTTTGTGCTTGAGGAATATTCGATTATGGCATGTGTAGTTTATATAAAAATTCATTTAAGTAGTTATGACCTCAAATTTCGTTTTAATTTCGGTTGGTGGAAATTATTTCAAGTAAAGAGCATTAAAAACTATTTCAAAATAAAAAAGAAAATAAACTGAACTTTTATTGACTATGGTAACATTTATTTCTTGTATATTTATTTTTTCGTGTAGTCGTTTGTTGGCTTTTCTGCTAAACACTCTTACTAAATAATAGCGACGAAATATCGAAAAACAAAGAAACAAAAACAGTTTTGAAAAATAATGAAGCTTTACTTACTTTAGTAAAATAATGCGAAACAGCGAAATGGGATATTAAAAAAGTAATCACGTAATTACTTAAGTTTTTTAAAGCAAAGAATCGATATAAATATGAATAAGAAGAAAATGGCGCCCTTTTTTATGCAGAACAGCATCGTTTCAGTTTTACAGTATTGAAGGGTGTAGTATTGCGTCGTCGGAATCAGGGGTGTACTATTGTAATGTAAAGAACACGCAGAAGGGGTTGTAATCCATTGAATTCCTTCTACTACACTGACCACAAAAACATTAAACAGATAAATAAAAACAAAAAGGTTATGTAAATGTTTGAAAAAAGACGCGTAATCACGTGAGCAGAATTGTTCCTACTTTTGACACGATATCAAGCAACGTTCTCATTTTTTATTATTTATCTATTTATCTATTTATCATTATTATTATTTATCTATTTATCTATTTATCTATTTTCGATTGCAAAATTTGTGTCGAGAATTGTCTAATGTTCCGACCTTTTCTTTTTTGGGCTTTCACTTTAATAAGAACGTGAATTTATGAGGAAAATTTATTCGACATAATATGATTCAACTCAAAAAAATAAATAAAAACTAACGTGAGTTAAGATTAAAGTCAAGGTGTTATTGTGGACTCTCACACCTTTTAAAAAAACTTTTTAAACTTTATGACATATTCTGTGTATCTATATTAAAAAACCTTGTTAAACTTTGTGATATATTTCCATTCTATGGAGGTCAGGTGCGAACCCATAATTTTATTATACCATATTTCTTGCAAACTGAAACATAATTATCAAAGTATATATACGCAGATAGATATGAAAAGTCTTTGTAAAATTTTGTGTCATATTTGCATTGAGTAAAGGCACGAACGCACACCCCACAATTTTATTATACCATCCCTACTTAAGTTGAAACATACTCTTCTTCTTATGTAAGTCTATATCAAAAACCCTTGTAAACGTTTTATTTTTTTCCATTTTTTACTTCTATACCTTAGGGGCCAGGCGCGAACGCAGACCCCACAATTTTTACAAACCACCGTTCTGCCAGATAAAACATGTCCATTCCTGATCCTCGATAGATTTTCTATCATTATATGTAATCAGATTTCTTTTAAATAGTCAAGCCCATAGAAGCTTATTCGTGACCAAACGCATACACACAGACACACACAGACACACACACACACATAAACGTACTGCTTTATATATATATATATATATATATATATATATATATATATATATATAGTGAGTTATCAAAATATATATGGCAAGTAAGCTACACAGAATATTCCGCGTTTCATTCATTCCTGAAGCTTAGGCATGAGGCTGACGAATTATTACGAGAATGAAACGCGAAATGTTTTGTGTAGCTTAATTGATATATATATATATGATATATATATATAACTTACTACATAACTCTAGCTATGGATTCAGCACTATTGAAGTAAATACTGAAACATTTACGCATAAAATTATTTCTTCGTATATTAAGTTATGTGATTAAATGAAGTAATCATATATATATATATATATATATATATATATATATATATATATATATATATATATATATATATATAAGCGAGATCAGTCACAGATAAAAGAGCAAGTGAAATATCCTGATAGATATTACTTTGAGGTCATACTTTCAGGATGATTCTAGCCAAAAAGGTATAGCTCAATATTTAAGAATAGAGCAATATATAAGTTTAGTGGTTAAAGTTAAATTCTGAAAATCCAAATATATGCACATATATTCGAATTAAGAATTTATTGTTTGACAGAAGGAATATAAAGAGGGGAGTTATGCTTATTTCCTTAATCCGTGGATTTTCAATACTGGCTCATATCATCAGAGGAAATGAAATGCGGTTTCCAAAATGTTCAGCTTTGAATAAACACGTATTTTGCTTTTTAGCACATATATTGAAAAAAAATTTTGGGGTGGTGAATAATAATTATAGGAGAATAATTATAGGAAAAGGAATCTCATAAAACCTGGCCAGTTCATTATCGTAAGGAGTACGATCTCTTCCCGGGTATTATTGCCAGGTCGGCAGAATAGTGGTCCAGGGGAGAAGGCAGTAATCCCATTGTTCCCAGGTCGACTCTGACTCGGAGTGGTAGTACCTGTTAGGGTCCCAACTATGAGTTAAATAGAATCCGGCTTAAAACACAAATATACTCCATTAAAAAAACGGTCCTCAAAATCTCTTGAGTCGGCATTAAATTACCTGAAAAAGGTCGCTATGCCGTAAAACAAAAACAACCAACCAAGCATTTTACAAACCCCAATGCATAAATACTAACAGCATTACATAAAGAAGCATAGATATCAACGAAGATGCAGCGCCGTACACAACAGTTAATGTCATGTAGCGTGTATGTGCGTGTGAGTATGTGTGTGTGTGCGCGTGCGTGTGTGTGTGTGTATGGTGGGTGTGTGTGTACACACCAGTATTGTTCTTGCGTATGTGCTCTTTTTGCTTCTCCGTTTGTGCCGGAAATGGCCATGGGCAAATCAGTTGCGCATGCGTACTGAACACAAGGGAAATCTTTCCTTTGTGTTGATGACGCTCACCTCGAAATGAGTGAATTATCTGCCAGCATCTCTTTTCCTCTTTTTAGTTCCGATCTAACCGGCGAATATTTTTTCCTTTGTTTTTTTTTATTTTATTTTTTTAAATAGATATTTGACTTTGTTAAAAGTACGGTTCCCAAGCGAATATTTGATTAAACCTAATTGTTTTTATGACTGCTGTAAAATTGCGGCAGTGTCGAAACTGCGGAAAATCTCACCTGTTCTTTTCTTCTCCACATCTTGCTTTTTACCTGTTCTTTAATGAAATTACACATCTGAAACGTTTTTTTTTGTTCGTTTTCAACTGTAGCTTTAACCTTCTTGGAACCGTTTTTCGTCAGTTCTCATCAGAAAAGTTTACGTGAACAAATCAGTTAAGATTTGGTGATCCACGTTAAAATTACTTCGTGCAATCTGTCCAAGGTCACAGAAAGATGGGATTGGCTGCCAATGATTCAATACATTAGGGAAAACATCTGTGGGGACAGAAAAACAGAATTTGGATACACAAGAGGCAGGTGGTTACATCATTATTTACAACAAAACCCGATTTTTTTTTTACTGATATTAATGTCAAACAAGGTACAGTGCCACCAAGTCGTTAGGTGCTACTATTAGCGATTAGATTTGCCGGGATACTTTGTAGGAAGTTGGGCTGGGAAATGTCTTCTCAAATTACACTTAAACTTCTGCGTGTCAATTAAATCAAGGAAGTAGCTACCTGGTAAGGTATTCCAAAGTTTAGAAATTCGGAGGAAGAAAATATTTTGAGTAGAAGATTTTACGGTATCTAGGTATTTCTACAGTGTAGGAATAGTATTATGTTGCTTGTCTGTTTTTTTTTTTCAGGGGTGTTTACGTCGAGGGAGTACTAATTCTTTGAGTTCGTCCGAGCATTTATCATAAAAGTACTTTTAAAACAGGTACAGTGATGCTACATTTCGGTGATGCGACAGAGGTTGGAGTTTAGCCGACAGTGAAATTTGCGACTAATTTTTTAACTCCATCATAGTGACAAGTGGCAGATCCTCCAAGCTAGATCTAACAACAATATTCCAGGCATACCAGTAGTGGCTTTGTGGAGATAAAGGATACTCTTAGATGTGAATAAGCTTGTGACACGATAGAGAGAGTACACCTTCCTCGCAGCAGCCTTGGAGATTACCTCAACGTATTTGTTTAAATTCATGTTGTTTGAATTAAGTCTGGATACTTGATGAAAGTACTTTCAGGTAGTGTATCACTAGACACGACAAATGCTTGAAAGGCTTTCTTGTAATTATTAAAGGAAATAACTTAGTCCTGGTCTTACGTTCCAGGATCAAACAAACAATAAATAAATACAAAAATTTCGGATCGGGTTTTTCTTTGTTTTTTAACCTAAGTCGTCTATTACCGTTTTTATTCCTCTCCGTCTCGATGCCAGCTAAAAGTCCCTCGCTGCCACTTGTCCATTTTAGATGGTGCGCGTTTCTCCCGACGACACACTGGTACCAGACAGCTCATACTCGCATTGGCTTCACACGTCCGTTTCCGTCGGTCAACTTTTTTATTCTCGACCACGTGGTGTCCATTTTACTTTTTCTTCAGACGCAAGCAAGGGCAGTTGCTAATTTGTATACGCGTTCATAAGATACTCCTGCACTAATTCAATCGCTTACCTTCAATCATTTGGTTGCTGTTTATATTTAAATATGCGTTCATATGTGCTCTGTTACATACCTTCTTTTCTATAAAATTCTTTACGTGTATTTAATTACAATTGCATGACATAATAAAAATAAGGTCAGAAATCTCAACAGTTAATACGAAAAACATGACTAATTAAATTTATATAAAAATCTCTTAGTATATAGTCTGTTTGATATTCCTATTTTGTAATTGTTTTTGTTAGAAATTCATTTTCTTCTTTATATATAAGGAATTTAAACGTATTCCACCAAATATTAAAGGACAACGTTTTAATACGTGGTTAGAAAATCCAGTGAACTTTTTAAATAGCGATGGTTTGCATTTTGAAGGGATTTTCAGTAATTCCAGAGTAGTTTCTGCAAGACCAAATCAAAGTTTTCATAGTAATTGACGTTTGTTATAGCTGGGTCTTAGACTTCACCAAACTGAAACGGGATATTTTTTGTTTTAGTAATAACGTCATTTTTGTGTTTCTTGACTAATGTTGAGTTTCAAGATAAATTTATACGTACATTTCTATCCGAGTTTATTTTACGCCCAGCTTTTTTCTTTATTTATTCCTTTAAATCAAACCTCGTTTTTACTGAATATAATATCATTCATCATATTTATATATCTCCTTGCTCATTGATAGATGTTTACGCCAATAGTCAAAATAGTTTTCTTTTAGTAAAATCTTCATTATTGGAATTTTGGCTAAACTTGTTATTATAACTTTTTTCTAGACCTATGGCCAATTTGTCTCTTTATTGCTTAGTTTATATAATAAACATTATTTAAGTTAACACCAGTTAATCTAACAATCTGTTAAGTCCACAACACCTTTTTGTCTCTTAACAGCTAAGATTTTGTTTGGCGAGATTTTTCAAGACAAGTTCGGCCTATTTTAGCTATTAAGCTATAAGTATTTTTTCGGAAATTATTCGTGACAATTACGGTTTACATCTTATCCAACGGGCTAGAAGTATTATCTGTGCCTCGACTAATCTGATATCGATATCATATAACATTTTTGCATTTCTCCTTTGTGTGACGCAATGCAGTTTGACCTTATCATTAAGTCTGCAGTTTGACCTAATGCGAGCACAATGTATTTACATACTACTGTCTAACTTTCAATAACCTTCTATGTTCGCAAACTTACTCATCAAATGTCCAAGCACTAACTTCTGATAGCTAGGTTTTGTTCCATATCCGGGAAATTTGATTGGTTGTCCGAACTCTGTCAACAACTTTCGAGTTACTACAGGAAAAAAAAATCCTATTATTTACATTTTCCATCTCTATAATCGAGCACTTTGTGGGCACTTATATTTTACCAATGCAAGCTACTGTGCCTCATCGTCATAAAAAGTTTCAGTTTTATGAATCATTTCTTTCATGTCAAGTATTTTTCTGATCTCTACGCAGTCTCTCTTTTCATGTATTTCAAAATTAATACGAGTTAAAATTATAACATTTCAGTGTAGAGTATCTTTCTTAAGAGCAAAATACCGATAAAATCAGCAAACTCAGTCAAACACCTCGCAAATAAAACAAAATTATACATCCCAATGCACAATTATTAATGTGTACAATGGTAAGATTTATAATCAATTACCGACGCACCAAAATCTCAGAAGAAATACCATTAGTTATAGAAATAAACCCAGACTTATTTTTCTTCCAGTACTTACATTAGTACTAATTTTTACTTTATAACGCGTTATAAATGTTTAAACATTTATTCCAGTGTTAAAAAACTTCCATCCAAGCCTTTTAAAAATTTAAAATCTTCAGTAATTCGTAACACATAAAACTGGATACATAACCCAAACAGTCCAAACACAAATTTATAAAAATATGCTCAAGTCAAAATGGCTTATTAAAAATTTCTCTCTAAAACAGAAGAAACGATTTGCTTCTTTAAAATAAGTACGTAGCAATATAACTTACATTACTGCATAACCGACCTGTTAAACACAAAACAACATTGACAGTAAATAAAGGTTCCCATAAAACAGG